>NW_025213884.1:7526-11403 GCF_004010195.1 Chiloscyllium plagiosum | reverse complement strand
CTGCTTAACTTAAAACCAGCAACAGAGAAAACATTTATCCCGTGCACTAATCTGTAAAAAACTCAAGTGGCCAAGAACTATGTAAAGTTAATGTTAACAACTTTATTTCCTCAAGTATAATAGAGAATAATTAACTCACCACTATTACAATTTCTTTTTCTAACCTAGCTTTTACCTCCCCTTCCATAATACTATCCCAAAAAAATCCCAATAAAGATTTAGGAATCAACACTTCTTATGGGAAAACCAGGGAGCTGTCGGTTCACTTCTTCGGATCTTGATCTATCTTCTTTTCGCCTTGTTCAGAAATTCTGCATTACGGATTATTGTTCAAAAAGAGAGATTCTTTCAAGCAGTCTGTTACATGCTAGGACTTCAAAGTTCTCGCTCAGCTGTTAAATTTCCCTCCAGTCTTATAGCTCAGGAAACCAAATTGAGTCACTGGCTTTTAAGATTTTAAATATACTCAGTTCAAACGTGATTGGGTATCATTTAAACTAATTGGCTGAATTCGATTTTTTTTGTCTCCAGGCAATGAACTAATCGACTTGTTCGACCCAGTGTTACATTGTTGTCTTATTGAGCACAAATGATGCTGTGAGGGGTAATTTGCTACTTTTAACTCTCTTACAGGTACAACTAATATCTTTCCAACATAGTGCAGTAATCGGGAATGAAAAATGGAAAATTCTCTCAGAATTCTGCAGGTCTGACACTGTAAGTGGGCTAATCATTGTGGAGATCTTCAAGTTTCGTAAACACTGTGGGAATCACAATAGTAACAGCGCTTTTGCAGATTCATTTATGTTATGCTGTTGTCAGAGTTTCTCAGAAGACCATGTGATTCAACTGACTGGGGATGCAGTTATTTAAGATCCTGCATTGTGTACTGAAACTGACAAAGACAGATTGTAAATAAATCCTATCGAAAGTGATGATAGCAACCACATTAAAGGCAATATGAAGTTTGAGTGTGAGCATTTCAAACATAAACATCTATCCAAAATCAAAACAAAGCCAATTACATGGCATGACTGGAGGGCTGATCAAGAGCGGGAAAACAGACTAATTATCTGACTGTAAATGAAGAGTTGGAAACTTTTCAAGGAAGCATTAAAAATTATCAATGAAAGGATAATCCATTGAAAACCGTGATAGGAAAGCCCAAAAACCCGACTGCCAGTGCTCCCATAGATTTCACTGCACTCTGCTCCCCTGAGACTTTCATTTATTTCTACGTGCTTGTTGCAGAAACAGTGTGTTTGGTCTCATCACTGCTGCCATGCGATGCAAGGCGTGGAATGATTTGCACACTGATGTACAACAAGGTACTCATGCCCGAGACTGAGGACAATAACACAGCACGATCACCAGCCTGGTTTTGTGTCTGTACCAACTGCCAGCATAAGGCCTTGACAGGGCATGGTAAAACATCCTGTGTGCAGGCTTGGTGGTAGGGGAATGCAAGCTCATAGAACAAGGGAGCAGTCTTGATTGGCAGTCAGGAAAGCCCCAGAGGAAAGGAAAATCGCTAACAGGACACCTCTTTTTAAAAAGGGTGGAAGGCAAAAAAACAGAAACTTGCGGAATGTTTACACAGTCCACAAAAGTAGGTATGATCCTGGCATCCAGCGATTTGTGAAGAATGCGATTTCTGAATACTTGCAAGTGCGTGGTAAAATAAGACAAATCAGCTTGGTTTCATCATGGGGGTTTCATGCCTGACAAATCTGCTCGAATTCTGTGAGGCAGTAACAAGAAATTTAGACCAAGGAGAGCCAATGACTGTGATCTACCTCGATCTCCAGAAGGCCGTTAACAAGGTGCAACACAGGAGGCTATTGAGTAACGTAAGGGTCCATGGTGTCAGACTCATGGTACTGGCATGAATAGAATTTGGCTCTCTGGAAGAAAGCAAAGAGTGCTAATAAAATGGTCGTCCCCAGGATGACTGCTGTTGACAAGTGGTGAGCTGTATGGGTTCGTGTTGAGACCACAACCTTTCACTTTTTATAGAATCACTGCTCTGCGGAAGCGGGCCCTTCGATCCACTAAGTCCACACTGACGCACCGGGGAGCAACACACTCAGAGCAATTCCCCTACCCTATTACTCTACATTTGACCCCTGACGAAAGCACCTAACCTACACATCCATGATGATTAAAGACAATTTAGTACGGCATATTCAACGAACCTGCACATCTTTTAATTGTGCCAAGATACCGCAGAATCCAGAGAAACCCCACGCAGACACGGGGAGAATGTGCAACTCCATGCGGGCAGTCGCCCGAGGCTGGCATCGAACCTGATGCCCTGGCGCTGTGAGACAGTAGTGCTAAGCACTGAGCTATCGTGCAGCCCCCATTATATATTTACGATCCAGGCTAAGGAACTGTGGGCCTTCTAGCTAATTTTTCAGATGATAAAAATATCGATGGAGCGACAAGCAACATTCAGGAATGTGGGGAGTCTTCAGAAGCATTTGGACAAGTCATATGAGTGAGGAAAGATGTCAGATGGAGTACATGTGGGCAAGTCTGAGATCATGCACATTGGGAGAAAGATCAGAGGTATGGACTATTTTCTAATTGCGGAGAAAAATGAGTAGTCTGAAGTGCAGAGACTTTTGAGTTGTAGACCAGGGTTCTATCAAATTTCTCTTGCATGTTGAGTCATTAGTCAAGAAGACAAATGCAATTATGGCATTTGTTTTGAGAGGATTTGCATACCAAAGTAGGGATTCACTTCAGAGGAGCTATCTGGCTGTCGTCACACTACATTTGGAGTGTTGTGACCAGTTTTTGGACCCATATTTTAGGCAGGATGTTTTGGCCCTGGTTCGTGTTCAGAGGTGGTTCATAAGAATGGTCCAATGAATGAAAAACTTAACACATGAGGAACGATTGAGGACTCTGGATCTCTACTCACTTGAAGTTTACAAGGATGAGGAGGGGGTTTAATTGAAACATACAGAATACTGAATGACTGAGATACAGTTGATGTTGGGAAGATAATGCCATTGTTAGCAGAGTCAAGGAACCACGGGCATACCCTAAGTGCAAAGTGAAGACTTTTGGAACAGTGATTCAGAGAAACCTCCTCAGCCAGAAAGAGATGAATTCAAATAATTCTTTGTTACAGAACGTTGAGGAGTCCAGTTCATTGAGCATGTCTGAGATGGAGATGGAAAGGTTTTTTTTGTTATTAAGGGGCTCAAGTCTTACGAGGAGGAAGTGAGAGATTGAGGATTAGAAACTTGGTAGCCATGATGAAATGCTGAGCAGACTTGATCGGCTGAATAGTCTAATTTTTGTTCTTATGACGTGTAGCTACTTTGGTTGGTCGCCAATCGCTGGTACTTCGAATTCTCGTTTGAGCAGCTGTCACATGATTTGGCTAGAATAGGGGGAGTGGCTTATAAGTATCGAGCCGGGGAGGAGTGAGGAGAGAACGATTGACTTCTCATTCAACACTCTGTCGCAATTAACGTCACCTCTCATCAGCGACAGACTTATCCCCCAACAACATGCCCTCCTAACAACATCCTCCATAATCCCTCAACATCATTCTCCCTCCACCAACGTATCCTTCGCTCCACCATCACACTCATTCCTCCAACGTGCCCCTTCTCCAACATGCTCTGTCATCCAACAACACTACTTCTCACTTCACCAACTTATCTTTCCCTCCACCACCACACTCCTCATTCCTCCAACGTGCCCCTCCTCCAACATCCTCTGTCATCCAACAACACTACTTCTCACTTCACCAACTTATCTTTCCCTCCACCACCACACTCAACCCTCCAACATTCCCCCATCGCGACATTCCCATCATTCATCAACTCCACTTCTCTCTGGACCAACATATCCTTCC
>NW_025213884.1:3176-6481 GCF_004010195.1 Chiloscyllium plagiosum | reverse complement strand
TTCCAGTGTGCTCCTGCAAATGACGACACACACTCCAGGACACCCTTCCAAATATCAGCACACTCCCCGGGAGCATCCTGTAAATACTGACACACTGCCCAAGAACAACTTCTCAATACTTCCATACTCCCAGGCACACCCCAGTAAGTAATAAAACACTCCCTGGAACAGGCTTAAAATACTGTCACACGCCCTGGGATCCCCCTGTAAATACCGACACACTCCCTAAGACATGGCTCCAAATACTGACACACTCCCCAAGGTCACCCTGTAAATACGCACACACTGCCCAGGAACCAATTGTAAATACTGACACACACCCTGGAACCACCCCTGTAAATATTGAAAACACCCAAGGACCCCTGCTCAAAATACCAACACACTTCCCGGAACACCCTGTAAATACTGACATACCTTATATGCCACCCACTAAATACCGACACAATTCCCAAATCTTCCTGTGAATACTGAAACACTCCTTGGCACCACACCTGTCAATACTGACATACTCTCCAGGCACGCCCTGTGACTTCCCTGTGAACACCAGCACACTCACCTGAACCCCACTGTAAAAATGGACACAATCCATGTGACCCTCACTGTCAATAGAGCCACAGGGCCCAGGACATCTCTATAAATACTGGCACTCTTCTCAGGCCCACGCTGTGAAGACCGATACACTTCCTGCGATCCCCATGTAAATCACAACGCACTCCCACGTTCACCACCATACGTGTTGACAAGCTCACGGGGAAGCCCCTGTAAATACAGGCACCTTCGCCCAGGACATCTCTATAAATACTGGCACTCTTCTCAGGCCCACGCTGTGAAGACCGATACACTTCCTGCGATCCGCATGTAAATCACAACGCACTCCCACGTTCACCACCATACGTGTTGACAAGCTCACGGGGAAGCCCCTGTAAATACAGGCACCTTCCTCTAGAACCGTTGAAAACACCGACACACTCACCGGGTCTCCCCGTAATCACCCACACTCTGCCCAGGACACCCTTTAAATACTTACAACAAATGGCCGGCACACTCACACGGTAAATACTGACACTCTCCCTGGGAAATCCCTGAAAATACTGACTCACCAGGACTGAACCTCCGGAAATACTCACACACTCCCCTGTAAGTACCGACTAACCGAGACCCAACCTCAGTAAATACTCACAAAATCTCCTTGAGTACCCTGAAAGTACTGACACACTCACCGAACATCCCATGTGAACACTAACGCCCCCGCAATCTACCCTTTAAATTCTGTAAACAGACTGGGTACCACTAGTGAAAAAATGACCCACTCTCCAGGATCCACCCATGCAAATACCGATAAACGCCCTGTGATCTCCCCGTAAATACCTATGCTTACTCCGGGACGCCGTCCTCCCGTAAACACTGATATACGCATTGAAAACTCCCCAGCTAATCATGACACATATGCCCGAAGTCGCTGTAAACACTGACACAACACTGGGACACCCAGAAAAACTGACTTACTCCCCGTCACTCACATTTAAATACTGGCCCACTCTCCAGGAACCCCCTGCACTTGCTGACACACTCCCGAGTCATGCCTGTAAATACTGACAAACTCCTGGTATACCCCTGTCAATACAGACACACTCCTTTGGACTCCCCTGGAAATAATGACACACTTCATGGATTCCACCAGTATATATCATCACACTCCCTGGGACCAACTTGTAAATAGCAACACCCTCCCCGGGATCCACCCGTAAATACTAAAACACTTCCCAGGACATACTCTGTAAATATCGACACACTACTTGGACCACCGAGAAAAAGACCGACAAATCCACGGGACACCTTACAACACAGGCACACTCCCTGGAGCCAGCTATGTAAATACGGGCACACTCCCCATCACCCGTTTTGTTTACACCGACACACGCCCCAAGGCACCCCATTAAACACTGATACACTCCACTGAAACCAGCTGTAAATACCGACACACTCCGTGGGGCATGCCTGTAAATACCATCACATATCCTGGACCTCCCCTGTAAATACGGACTGACTCCCCAGGACACGCCATGCACATGTTTGCACACTCCACGGCACACACCTGTAAATACTGATGCTGTCCCCAGGACCCCTTGTAAATACTGAGTCACTCTCAGGAACTTCCCTGAAATACTGCAACACTCCCGGGTAACCCCAGTAAATACAAGCACACACCCCGGCATTCTCCTGGCAAATATTGACGCTCTCTTCTGGACGCACGAATGTAGATACCAGCACACTCTGCGGGCTACCACCTATAAATATAGACACATTTCCCAGGACCACCCTATAAATACCTACCCACTGCCCGGGGCAGCACGTGTAAATATGGATACACTCCTTGTGACTCCCTCACCACCACGGCAATACCGGCCGACTCCCTGGAATAACTTGTAAACACCAACACCTTCGTGGTAGCCCACTGTAAATTTGGACGCACTCCTTCGGACCCCAACTTTTTATCCCAACACATACCCTGTTATGCGATGTATAAATATAGCCACAATCCCCGTACCTCCTTGTAAATACGAACATGGTCCCCAGGACACCACTGTAAATACAGACACACACCTTGAAACCACGCCTGTAAATAAGACACTCTCCCCGAGACACCACTGCAAATACCAACATACTCCCTGGAACCGCCCCTGCCCCCGGATTTACGGAATTACTCCCTGTGAAACTGACACTAATAGTGACACACACCTCGGGACCCCACTCTAAAAATACCAGCACACCCCCACCCGGGGAACCCCTGCAAATATTGAAACACTCCCTGGGATTCCCCTGTAAATAATGACATTCTCACCGGGACCCCATTGTGAAAACAAACACTCTGTGGGACACCCCCGTAAATACCAACACACATTCCTGGACAACTTTTGTAAGTACCAACACACACTCTCTCTCTATTTATCTCTGTACCCCTCCTTACTCTCTCTCTTCTCCCTTGCATTCTCTCCATCTCTCTCTGTAACTGCCTTCCAGTTTTTCGGTCTGCAGTTTTCTCCCACTATCTCTCTCTTTGTTTCTCTCTCTCTATTTCACTACACCCCTCCTACTCACTCTCTACACATTCCCTTCTGTCTCGCTCTTTCTACATATGCCGCCCTCGTTCTGTTTCTCTCGAGCTCCTGCCATAATCTCTCTGTGCATGTTTCCAGCTCTCTCTCTCTCTCTGTAATCTGTCCAACTCTCCACAATCCCTCCCATTCTTCCACCTCTCTCTCTACCCCTCTCCCTCTCTAGCAGTCTTTCTCTCTAACACGCTC
>NW_025213884.1:0-3169 GCF_004010195.1 Chiloscyllium plagiosum | reverse complement strand
CTACTCTCACATCTCCCCAACTCCCACTTTCACTTGTAATACACTTTGCCCATTCTCTACATACTGTGACAAACAAAGTTCACACACCAATAAATTTCAATCCGAGTCGAATTCTGAGGCAGCGAATTTTATTGAAACATTCTTGCAAGACGGATGTCTAACAGATCGGCACACTGATCCATAAATTACTCCACAATTTATACATTTAATTGAGTCTCTCTCGATACTTCCCGTTTACATCATTGGCCTAGCATATTACGTGTCTAACCTATGAATATTCCTCATTGTGTTCTGCCCCTGCCAAGCTGCGGTCCGCCCTTGTTTACTTCTCCCACTACTCTAAGCCGGACGACCCTTACTCTTATTTACCTTATCCCTTATTTGCAGCTAACTTGGCTCGTTCTGGTGCCTACGTGGAGGCAATATGCTGAGCTGGCATAACTTTGATGTTCTCTTCCCTCCTTATCTATTTGTCTGTAACATATTCCATTGTTTGCAGGCTTGCTCTAACTAACTCAGCTACTGGCCGAAACAATTATGCAATTGTGTAAGTTAGTTCGTTACCTAGCAAAAGCAATTACGCATTTCCTTCACCTAGTTTCATTCTTGTATGCACATTCTAGTTCACTCAGCTCTTGTCTGAAGCAATTATACAATTGTGTAAGTTATGTTATTACCTTGCAGAAGCAATTATATATTTCCTTATGTATGTTTTCGCTAACTCTGTTCTTGGCTGAAACAATTATACAATTGTGTGGGTTAATTCATCACCTTGCAAAAGCAATTATCTTTGCAGAAGTAACACTGCTTTACCTTTATCCCTCAATTTCCACCTTTTTCTTTAATTATCATTTGTTATCTTCTGCATTTTCCTTATACGTCGCCTCCAAATCGGCGCGCATCTTTCCCGAGATTTCATTTATTTTGGAAATTTTCCCGAGGTCACTTATTCACCTTTATATTCAGCAGGTAGAACCCCTCTCCCCGATTGCTCTTAGGGGCATTTATGAGGCCAAAGCTGTTTCAATAAGCCTTTGGTTTAGCCCTCATGCACAAGGTATGACAGACCATCGTATTGTGGTTCGTACTCCCACCACTACGATCAAAGTGGTAAGGCCTGAAATCACCACACCCTTCCAACTTCCAAACCACAATTCTAGCCACCCGGTGAGTGATGTGTTGACTCCTGAGTTTTCGGCTAGTTCTTCCACTAGTGTTGCAAGACCTTGCAGGGCCCGAGTAATAGACCCATCTGGGGCTGTGTTATTTGGAATAAAGCTACAACAGCTCCCACCTAACATCACACACGCGCACCAGTTTTTCTACTAGGATTATATCTAGGGCTATTCTATTCTCCCAGACCCCATTCTGCTGGGTGTATCAAGTTGTTCGGCTATGTGTTTATTTAAGAAATTATAATATATCCAGTCCACATTTTTGTTGACTGTTACCCACCAGAAGAGAGCGGATTCAAGACCTGCTGTGATCTGGTTCCGAGACTTAAACTCATCCCTTGGGCCTCCTTTAGCGTATAGACATATCCGATCATCAATTGAAGTATCCAGTAGTGATCTCTTACATAGCAACTCTTATTATCTCTTTCTTTTCAAATGCCAGGGTGAACGTAATTTCCAATTGCACAATCGCACTCATGCCCCTCCAATTTGGAGGTATGGTGGGTCTCAATATTTTCCCTCCGCAGTACCACCACGGATCCGCTTGGGGAATCCTTCATGCTGATGAGTTCCCTCCGTTTTCCGTCACGTACTCAATTTTTGTTCGTGATTTCAGCTCCCCCAAATATCTGGAACGATTTGTTCTTCGCTTGTTTACACAAGATGTGTGATTTCCGACCATGGCAGAAAAGTGGGCGGCGTCTTTAAACCTTCCTTCTTTAAAGAAGGAACATCAATAGAAGGGGCACACAATCTTTATTACTCCATGCAGTGTCTTTCTGATACAGAGCTATCATGCATGTCATGCCCCTTCTGTCTTGCTTCCACCCAAGTGGAAAGGGGAATACTTGGGCCATTGGTCTACCAGTGGCACATACATCACAATTGCTTTTATTAAGACTTTTCACAGCGTACTTTACCCATTCAACCACGGTATTTGTATCCTCATATCCTGTCTCTACTTCAATGGTCTGCTTTAAGTCATTTACCACTACAATTTTTATCACCTTAGGATCAGTGTAAGGGGCATTACTATTCCTTTCTACAACTCGGGTTCTGTCTTTCACCTGCATTTTACAACAACATCCCAGGACATCCTTCCCGTCTGCTTTTATCTTCATTCCAAATATTTGGTTTAATTGGACCTGATAGGTTTCTCCCTCTAAAACTGTTTACGCCCATGAGGTTTTAAATATATTGGGTTACACTGGACAATCAAGCGCTGGCCGGAAGGGGCCTCGGTGTACTGTAACGAGTGGATTAATTAAGAGATCACCTTTGAGGTTTTCCTGCATCAGCCATTCTTTAGTTTCTTTATCCCAAAGATATTCCTTACAATTCTCTCTCCGGGACCCGTTCTTCCCGTCAATCCTACCCCATTCCTCCCCCCCCCCCCTTTAGGGACCTTTTCTTAGAATCTTTGATGTATCTCTCAGTTACTGTATTGACTCTGATTGCTTACATCCCCACAATCCATTAGGCTTGCAGGCATCTTTTTCTACAACTTGCAGATTTGTAATTTCTGGAACTGATATCACTAAAGAAGATGATCACACCAGGACCTGCCAGAATCCTAGGACGAGAGAAGCTAATATCGTGTACCTAAGCATACCCCTCATTCTACAATGGTACTGAAGCACCGAGAGACTTAGCATGCAATACTGCAGAAACTATGCCGCGCTCGAGCCGCCACCGTATAATCGGTTATTTGAAGTCTTTTTAGCTTGAATTTAAGTGGTTCTTTTGTCTATTCGGTTTTCAAGACTTCTCTCTCAACTGAAGATTCCACTGGCCCTTTAATCCAGGTGTAGTGAGTCCAGCCTTTCTCTGCCGTTCTTATCGCTGTTTAAGTAGTTAAGAGTGGGAGAAAGTGAGGACTGCAGATGCTGGAGATCAGAACTGAAAAATGTGTTACTGGAAAAGCGCAGCAGGTCAGGCAGCATCCAAGAAGCAAGCCAATCGACGTTTTGAGCATAAGCCCTTCCTCAGGAATG
>NW_025213883.1:35620-37000 GCF_004010195.1 Chiloscyllium plagiosum | reverse complement strand
GGTTCTTTACTCAGAGAGTGGTATGGGCGTGGAATGCCCTGCCTGCCAATTTAGTTAACTTAGCCACATTAGGGGCATTTAAATAATCATTGGATAAGTACATAGATGATGATGGGATAGTGTTAGGGATGAGCTTAGATTAGTTCACAAGTCAACGCAACATCGTAGGCCGAAGGGCTTGTTCTGCTCTGTAATATTCTATGTTCTATGTTCTATAAAAGCAAGGATGTAATTCTGAAGCTCTATAAGGCTCTGATCAGACCACATTTAGAGTATTGTGTGCAGTTTTGGGCCCTGTATCTCAGGAAAAATATATTGGCCCTGGAGTGAGTTCAGTGGAGGTCCACAAGAATGGTCCCAGGAATGAAAAGCTTAACATATGAGAAACATTTGAGAACTCTGGAGCTCTGGGACTATACTCAATGGAGTTTAGAAGAATAAGGGGGCGGGGGGGAAATCTAATTGAAACTTACAGAATACTGAATGGCCTGGAGAGAGTGAATGTTGGGAAGATTAGATTAGATTATTAGATTAGATTACTTTACAGTGTGGAAACAGGCCCTTCGGCCCAACAAGTCCACACCGACCCGCCGAAGCGTAACCCACCCATACCCCTACATTTACCCCTTACCTAACACTACGGGCAATTTAGCATGGCCAATTCACCTGACCTGCACATCTTTGGACTGTGGGAGGAAACTGGAGCACCCGGAGGAAACCCACGCAGACACGGGGAGAACGTGCAAACTCCACACAGTCAGTCGCCTGAGGCGGGAATTGAACCCGGGTCTCTGGCGCTGCGAGGCAGCAGTGCTAACCACTGTGCCACCGTGCCGTCCAGCGATGTTTCCATTGGCAAGAGAGATTAGGACCTGAGGGCACTGCCTTAGAATAAAGGGAAGAATTTTTAGGATGGAGATAAGGAAAAACTTCTTCAGCCAGAGTGGTGAATCTATGGAATTCCTTGCCACAGAAGGCTGTGGAGGTTAGGTCATTGAGTATATTTAAGACAGAGGTAGATTAGTTCTTGATTGTCAAGGGGATCAAGGGTTACAGGAAGAAAGCGGGAGAATGGGATTGGGGGGCACGGTGGCACAGTGGTTAGCACTGCTGCCTCACAGCGCCAGAGACCCGGGTTCAATTCCCTCAGGCGACTCTCTGTGTGGAGTTTGCACATTCTCCCCGTGTCTGCGTGGGTTTCCTCCGGGTGTTCCAGTTTCCTCCCACAGTCCAAAAAATGTGCAGGTTAGGTGAATTGACCATGCTAAATTGCCCATAGTGTTAGGTGAAGGGATAAATGTAGGGGAATGGATCTAGGTGGGTGCGCTTCGGCGGGTTGGTGTGGACTTGTTGGGCTGAAGGGCCTGTTCTCACACTGTA
>NW_025213883.1:16278-20925 GCF_004010195.1 Chiloscyllium plagiosum | reverse complement strand
ATCCGTATCTGTAATCCCTGACTCACTAATCCGTTCCTGTATCCCTGTCTCACTAATCCGTGTCTGTATCCCTGAATCACTAATCCATGCATGTATCCCGTTTCATTAATCCGTGTCTATATCCCTGTCTCCCTAATCCGTGTCTGTAATCCCTGTCTCACTAATCCATGCATGTATCCCTGTATCACTGATCCGTATCTGTAATCCCTGACTCACTAATCCGTTCCTGTATCCCTGTCTCACTAATCCGTGCCTGTATCCCTGTCTCACTAATACCTGATTGTAATCCCTGTCTCACTAATCTGTGTCTGTATCCCTGTCTCACTAATCCCTGATTGTAATCCCTGTCTCACTAATCTGTGTCTGTATCCCTGTCTCACTAATCCCTGATTGTAATCCCTGTCTCACTAATCTGTGTCTGTATCCCTGTCTCACTAATCCCTGATTGTAATCCCTGTCTCACTAATCTGTACCTGTATCCCTGTCTCACTAATCCGTGCCTGTATCCCGTCTCATTAATCCGTGTCTGTATCCCTGTCTCAATAATCCGTGCATGTCTCCCGTCTCACTAATCCGTGCCTGTATCCCGTCTCATTAATCCGTGCCTGGACACCTGTCTCCCTAATCCGTGTCTGTAATCCCTGTCTCACTAATCCGTGTCTGTAATCCCTGTCTCACTAATCCGTGTCTGTATCCTTGTCTCACTAATCTGTGTCTGTAATCCCCGTCTCAATAATCCGTGCCTGTATCCCGTCTCATTAATCCGTGTCTGTATCCCTGTCTCATTAATCCATGCCTGTATCCCCGTCTGACTAATCCGTGCCTGTATCCCTGTCTCACTAATCCGTGCCTGTATCCCGTCTCATTAATCCGTGCCTGTATCCCTGTCTCTCTAATCCGTGTCTGTATCCCTATCTCCCTAATCCATGTCTGTAATCCCTGTCTCACTAATCCATGCATGTATCCCTGTATCACTGATCCGTATCTGTAATCCCTGACTCACTAATCCGTTCCTGTATCCCTGTCTCACTAATCCGTGCCTGTATCCCGTCTCACAATCCATGCCTGTATCCCGTCTCATTAATCCGTGTCTGTATCCCTGTCTCACTAATCCATGCCTGTATGCCTGTCTCAGTAATCTACGTCTGTACCACTGTCTCACTAATCCGTGTCTGTAATCCCTGACTCACTAATCCGTGTCTGTATCCCTGTCTCACCACTCCGTGCCTGTATCCCTGTCTCACTGATCCGCGTCTGTATCTGTCTCACTAATCCGTGCCGGTAATCCCTGACTCACTAATCCGTGTCTGTATCCCTGTCTCAATAATCCGTGCATGTCTCCCGTCTCACTAATCCGTGCCTGTATCCCTGTCTCACTAATCCGTGTGTCTCCCTGTCTCACTAATTCGTGCCTGTATCCCATCACACTAATCCGTGTGTATTCCTGTCGCACTAATCCGGGCCTGTAACCCTGTCTCATTAATCCATGCCTGTATCCCTGTCTCTCTAATCTGTGCCTGTATCCCTGTCTCATTAATCCATGTCGATAATCCCTGTCTCACTAATACGTGTCTGTATCCCATCTCACTAATCCATGCCTGTATCCCTGTCTCACTAATCCGTGTGTATCCCTGTCTCACTAATTAGTGTCTGTAACCCTGTCTCATTAATCCATGCCTGTATCCCTGTCTCACTAATCCGTGCCTGTATCCCGTCTCATTAATCCGTGTCTGTATCCCTGTCTCACTAATCCTTGTCTGTATCCCAGTCTCACTAATCCGTGCGTGTATCCCTGTCTCACTAATCCGTGCCTGTATCCATGTCTCACCAATCAGTGTCTGAATCTGTCTCACTAATCCGTGCCTGTATCCCTGTCTCACTAATCCGTGCCTGTATCCCTGCCTCACTAATCCGTGCAAGTATCCCGTCTCACTAATCCGTGCCTGTATCCCTGTCTCACTAATCCGTGCCTGTATCCATGTCTCACCAATCAGTGTCTGAATCTGTCTCACTAATCCGTGTGTATCCCTGTCTCACTAATTAGTGCCTGTAACCCTGTCTCGTTAATCCATGCCTGTATCCCTGTCTCACTAATCTGTGCCTGTATCCTGTCTCATTAATCCACGTCTGTATCCCTGTCTCACTAATCAATGCATGTGTCCCCGTCTCACTAATCCGTGCCTGTATCCCTGTCTCACTAATCCGTGCCTGTATCCCTGACTCACAAATCCGTGCATGTATCCCTGTCTCACTAATCTGTGACTGTATCCCGTCTCATTAATCCGTGCCTGTATCCCTGTCTCACTAATCCGTGTCTGTATCCCAGTCTCACTAATCCGTGCGTGTATCCCTGTCTCACTAATCCGTGTCTGTAATCTCTGTCTCACTAATCCGTGCATGTACCCGTCTCACTAATCCATGTCTGTATCCCTGTCTCACTAATCCGTGTCTGTAATCCCTGTCTCACTAATCCGTGCCTGTATCCCCGTCTCACGAATCCGTGTCTGTATCCCTGTCTCACTAATCCGTGTCTGTATCTGTCTCACTAATCCGTGTCTGTAATCCCTTTCTCACTAATCCGTGCTTGTATCTCTGTCTCACTAATCCATGTCTGTATCCCTGTCTCACTAATCCGTGCTTGTATCCCGTCTCACTAATCCGTGTCTGTATCTGTCTCACTAATCCGTGTCTGTATCCCCGTCTCACTAAACCGTGTCTGTAATCCCTGTCTCACTAATCCGTGCCTGTATCCCGTCTCACTAATCCGTGTCTGTAATCCCTGTCTCACTAATCCGTGTCTGTATCCCTGTCTCACTAATCAGTGGCTGTATCCCTGTCTCACTAATCCGTGCTTGTATCTCTGTCTCACTAATCAGTGGCTGTATCCCTGTCTCACTAATCCGTGCTTGTATCCCATCTCACTAATCCGTGTCTGTATCTGTCTCACTAAACCGTGTCTGTATCCCAGTCTCACTAATCCGTGCCTGTATCCCTGTCTCACTAATCCGTGTCTGTAATCCCTGTCTCACTAATCCGTGTCTGTATCCCTGTCTCAATAATCCATGCCTGTATCCCTGTATCACTAATCCGTGCCTGTATCCCTGTCTCACTAATCAGTGTCTGTAATCACTGTCTCACTAATCCGTTTCTGTATCTGTCTCACTAATCCATGCCTGTACCCCTGTCTCACTAATCCATGCCTGTATGCCTGTCTCACTAATCCGTGTCTGTATCCCTGTCTCACTAATCCGTGCCTGTATCCCTGTCTCACTAACCGTGTCTGTATCTGTCTCACTAATCCATGCCTGTATCCCTGTCTCACTAATCCCTGCCTGTATCCCTGTCTCACTAATTCGTGCCTGTATCCCATCTCACTAATCCGTGTCTGTATCCCTGTCTCACTAATCCGTGTCTGTAATCCCAGTCGCACTAATCTGTGCCTGTATCCCTGTCTCATTAATCCGTGACTGTGATCCCCATTTCACTAATGCGTGCCTGTATCCATGTCAGACTAATCCATGCCTATATCCCTGCCTCATTAATCCATGCCTGTATCCCTGTCTCGCTAATCCATGCCTGTATCCCGTCTCCCTAATCCGTGTCCGTAATCCCTGTCTCACTAATCCATGCCTGTATCCGTGTATCACTAATCCGTGTCTGTAATCCCTGTCTCACTAATCCGTGCATGTGCCCGGCTCACTAATCCATGCCTGTATCCCGTCTCACTAATCCGTGTCTGTAATCCCTGTCTCACTAATCCGTGCCTGTATCCCTGTCTCACTAATCCGTGTCTGTAATCCCTGTCTCACTAATCCGTGCCTGTCTCCCTATAGCAGTGACAGATGGAGTTCTGCACTGTCAGAGGGGCCATCGCTGGGACTGGAGTCAAACTGGGCCCTGTCTTTGGAAACACCGAATGAAATGTGGATGCTGTAAAACAGTAGAAGTTGCTGGAAAAGCTCAGCAGGTCTGGGCAGCATCTGTGGAGAGAAATCAGAATGAACATTTTGGGTTCAGTGAGGAAGGGTCACCAGATCCAAAACATTAACTCTCTGATGTCTCTCCACAGATCCTACCCAGACCTGCTGAGCTCTTCCAGCAACTTCTGTTTTTGTTTCGGGACCCTCCCTCTCGCTCTCTGTGTCAGGTGACCACAACAGGTCACATGATGTGATTCCTGAGTAAAACAAAATGTCTGCTCCCCAGCCCAGCCCGCAATCAACATCACTACCTGATGCAGCCTCTGGGATCTTTCTGTGTACACATTGGGCACCATGTTTGTGACATTACCACAGGGAATATGATTCCTGAAGGAGTTCAATCCCTGACTTGGGGGGAGTGTGTGTGTGTGCGTGTCGTCCAGTGCTGTTGAAGGGTGCTATAGAAATTCATACCTTTCTTGCCTTTCATTGCTGTTTGAGAGAAGGCACAGGAGAGCCCCCTACTGGGGTCTTTCGGATGATGCATATTGAGCAGGAAGATCCCAGAGAAAGCTGGTCCCAGGTCAGGGGACAGAGCAGGAGGAAATGGACAGAGGGGCCGGAGCTGGGAGTCAGATCGCGGGGTGTTCATCTCCTACCTGCAGCTTGGTCCCTCGACCAGGGGGATTGGGGGCCAGGGGGATGGGGGGCCAGGGAAACGGAAGTC
>NW_025213883.1:9073-16254 GCF_004010195.1 Chiloscyllium plagiosum | reverse complement strand
TGGGGCCAGGGGGATGGGGGGACCAGGGGGATGGGGGACCAGGGGGATGGGGAGTGGCCCAGGAGATCAGGGATCAACTGGAAGATGCTGACAGGAACGGACGGATGGAGAGCCGGGTGGTGAGGTAGATTTCCTGGATGGAGGATGGGGGTGTCCCCAGGGTAGGGCTGATCAGTAACCTCCCCCCGTCAGGGTCACCCCCAAACCCACACCGTGCCTACACCCCTGGCCCAACCTTACCCCTGCCCTGTACACAGTCGAGAAACTACCACAAACATAGCGGCACCAGCAAAATTCACCTTCCGATTCCAGACTTTTCTCCTGCAGCTTTCAGGAAAAAGTGAGGACTGCAGATGCTGGAGATCAGAGCTGAAAATGTGTTGCTGGAAAAGCGCAGCAGGTCAGGCAGCATCCGGGGAACAGGAGAATCGACGTTTCGGGCCTGAAGAAGGGCTTATGCCCGAAACGTCGATTCTCCTGTTCCCTGGATGCTGCCTGACCTGCGCTTTTCCAGCAACACATTTTCAGCTCCAGCAGCTTTCACCCAACCAATACCAGCAGCTTCACCACTCGGAACACAGACACAATCTTTCTGGAACATTCTACCATAGTGACAACCCTGGGAATCCCTGACTTCCAACTGTGCAAACCCTGAGGATATACCCCAGGTGTATACGCTGTGGATGTACCCCGGGTGTATACGCTGCGGATGTACCCAGAACCACCCCCCTATTATCCCTGTATTTCCCATGGCCGATCCACCCTAACCTACACACCTTTGGGCTGTGGGAGGAAACCCACGCAGACACAGGGAGAATGTGCAAATTCTACCCTCCTGAGGCAGGAATCGAACCCGGGTCCCTGGCGCTGTGAGGCAGCAATGCTAACCACTGAGCCACCGTGCCAGTTCTCAGATTCAGACAGGAGTCCATCGGCCAGTCGCAGCCTTCCCTCTGCACTGAGAGATTGCCATCACCTGCAGCTCAAACTCTTCCAAATCACAATGAAATATTCAGCATCTCGGGGAATTACGCCTCGAAGCATTGAGTCTTTTAGTCGCGGAAACAATTTGATTTTAAGTTGGTGTGATCAGAGAGCATTACTCAGCAACAGCACTGGGGTTCTTTCTGGAAGGTTCTGCAATATTCCTGCATTGAGGCTGGTTTCTGACAGTGTGAGGGATCTCTCTGTCTCCCTGATATGGCCACATCAATCCATCTTCAAACCAAATTCCTTCTTTCATAACATTCGGCCTGTTTCAATCAGCTTTGATACTTCCTCACTTCCCTGTTTAAAAATAATCTGGCACACAGCTCCCAGGGACAGGGGGGTTAGATACAGAGTAAAGCTCCCTCTACACTGCCCCCCCTATCAAACACTCCCAGCACAGGGACAGCGCGGGATTAGATACAGAGTAAAGCTCCCTCTACACTGTCCCCCCATCAAACACTCCCAGAACAGGGACAGCTCGGGATTAGATACAGAGTAAAGCTCCCTCTACACTGTCCCCCATCAAACACTCCCAGGACAGGGACAGCGCGGGATTAGATATAGAGTAAAGCTTTCTCTACACTGTCCCCATCTTGAGCGATGGGGTAGAGTTAGTTGGTTTCGAGCCTGACGTTAAGGTGAATGGCCCCCCCCTCTCCCACAGGGTGATGGAGGGTAGCAGTCCCCTGAGACCGAGGTTCGATGGAGGCTTTTAGGAAGGGTCAGGGTGTGAGGAATGATGGCCCTATGAGTTCCGACGTGATGTTATTGGAGTGGTACAGTGAGCTGTGGTGTTCACTGCTCCCTGTGTCCCGTACCATCACAGCTCCAGCAACAATTATCTCAGAATCACTTGCATTGATTTGAGATGGACGAATTCAGATCCATCTCTCAGGCCAGGGTGAGAAAGATTTGGGAATGGGAAGGGACAGCCTGATGTGGTGAGTGAGGTGGGGAAAGTGACTAACATCCTTTATCGGTCAGAGTATTGCGTACAGGAGTTGGGAGGTCATGGTGTGGCTGTACAGGACATTGGTTAGACCAGCTTTGGAATACCACGTGCAATTCTGATCTCCATGCTGTCGGAAAGATGAACAAGGATGGGTATATGAATGGGAATGGTTTAGAGGGATGTGGGCCAAGTGCTGGCAAATGGGACTAGATTAATTTAGGATATCTGGTCAGCATGGACGAGTTGGACCGAAGGGTCTGTTTCTGTGCTGTACATCTCTATGACTCTGTAATCCCTTTCCTCCTGCATTTCCCCTAACCCCTGACACCCGTCCCCTCCACCCCCCTCAGGGTCACGCCCTCTCGTTCAGGCCTCTTGACCTTCTGTGAGTTTAGTGGGCCCACAGCAGCAGCCATGCCTTCAGCTCCTCCGGCCCTGAGCTCTGCGATCCTCTCACTGCACCTTCTCTATCTCTGTCTCTCTCTCTGTGCTCCTCCTTTAGTATATCCCACAAACCCCAGCTCTCTCAGTTAGCTCAGGGTCAGCTGAGGTGCTTCAGGGAGATGTGAGTTGACTAGCCCTCTTGTGAAGTGGCCCTGCGCTGATCTGAGATGTGAAAGGCTATATTACCGCACGAGATGGCAGGGAGGTATCAGTCTGGTCCCACGTCCAGTGCCGTGTGGGAGCAGCTCTTTGTTGGGTAAATCCCTGACTCGGAGTCTGATCACACAGGGACTCGGAGTCTGATCACACAGTGACTCGGAGTCTGATCACACAGCGACTCGGAGTCTGATCACACAGTGACTCGGAGTCTGATCACACAGTGACTCGGAGTCTGATCACACAGTGACTCGGAGTCTGATCACACAGTGACTCGGAGTCTGATCACACAGTGACTCGGAGTCTGATCACACAGTGACTCGGAGTCTGATCACACAGTGACTCGGAGTCTGATCACACAGTGACTCGGAGTCTGATCACACAGTGACTCGGAGTCTGATCACACAGTGACTCGGAGTCTGATCACACAGTGACTCGGAGTCTGATCACACAGTGACTCGGAGTCTGATCACACAGTGACTCGGAGTCTGATCACACAGTGACTCGGAGTCTGATCACACAGTGACTCGGAGTCTGATCACACAGTGACTCGGAGTCTGATCACACAGTGACTCGGAGTCTGATCACACAGTGACTCGGAGTCTGATCACACAGTGACTCGGAGTCTGATCACACAGTGACTCGGAGTCTGATCACACAGTGACTCGGAGTCTGATCACACAGTGACTCGGAGTCTGATCACACAGTGACTCGGAGTCTGATCACACAGTGACTCGGAGTCTGATCACACAGTGACTCGGAGTCTGATCACACAGTGACTCGGAGTCTGATCACACAGTGACTCGGAGTCTGATCACACAGTGACTCGGAGTCTGATCACACAGTGACTCGGAGTCTGATCACACAGTGACTCGGAGTCTGATCACACAGTGACTCGGAGTCTGATCACACAGTGACTCGGAGTCTGATCACACAGTGACTCGGAGTCTGATCACACAGTGACTCGGAGTCTGATCACACAGTGACTCGGAGTCTGATCACACAGTGACTCGGAGTCTGATCACACAGTGACTCGGAGTCTGATCACACAGTGACTCGGAGTCTGATCACACAGTGACTCGGAGTCTGATCACACAGTGACTCGGAGTCTGATCACACAGTGACTCGGAGTCTGATCACACAGTGACTCGGAGTCTGATCACACAGTGACTCGGAGTCTGATCACACAGTGACTCGGAGTCTGATCACACAGTGACTCGGAGTCTGATCACACAGTGACTCGGAGTCTGATCACACAGTGACTCGGAGTCTGATCACACAGTGACTCGGAGTCTGATCACACAGTGACTCGGAGTCTGATCACACAGTGACTCGGAGTCTGATCACACAGTGACTCGGAGTCTGATCACACAGTGACTCGGAGTCTGATCACACAGTGACTCGGAGTCTGATCACACAGTGACTCGGAGTCTGATCACACAGTGACTCGGAGTCTGATCACACAGTGACTCGGAGTCTGATCACACAGTGACTCGGAGTCTGATCACACAGTGACTCGGAGTCTGATCACACAGTGACTCGGAGTCTGATCACACAGTGACTCGGAGTCTGATCACACAGTGACTCGGAGTCTGATCACACAGTGACTCGGAGTCTGATCACACAGTGACTCGGAGTCTGATCACACAGTGACTCGGAGTCTGATCACACAGTGACTCGGAGTCTGATCACACAGTGACTCGGAGTCTGATCACACAGTGACTCGGAGTCTGATCACACAGTGACTCGGAGTCTGATCACACAGTGACTCGGAGTCTGATCACACAGTGACTCGGAGTCTGATCACACAGTGACTCGGAGTCTGATCACACAGTGACTCGGAGTCTGATCACACAGTGACTCGGAGTCTGATCACACAGTGACTCGGAGTCTGATCACACAGTGACTCGGAGTCTGATCACACAGTGACTCGGAGTCTGATCACACAGTGACTCGGAGTCTGATCACACAGTGACTCGGAGTCTGATCACACAGTGACTCAGAGTCTGATCACACAGCGACTCGGAGTCTGATCACACAGTGACTCGGAGTCTGATCACACAGGGACTCGGAGTCTGATCACACAGGGACTCGGAGTCTGATCACACAGTGACTCAGAGTCTGATCACACAGGGACTCGGAGTCTGATCACACTGCAAGACTGAAGCTGTCCCTCAAGCACCACTGACTGTTCATCCACACACAGATCTTATTGTGAATTATAATCTTATTTCATGAATCATTTATTTTGTGGGGAGTTCAAATTCTGAAGCCTGGGAGCAGGAACCTGATAATCGGATTTGCAGGTTAACACCAAACAAACAGGCCTTTAATAGCCCTGTAAAAGATTGATTTAAATCCATCTCAAACCATTTTTAAATACATCATTCTGGCAACATAGACTTTAAAACAAACCACTTTAATGCTCTTTACTCAAGGATATCCCATCGAACACTCCCAGGAGAGGGACAGCACGGGGTTAGATACAGAGTAAAGCTCCCTCTACACTGTCCCCATCAAACACTCCCAGCACAGTGACAGCACAGGGTTAGATACAGAGTAAAGCTCCCTCTACACTGTCCCAATCGAACATATCTCCAGTGACACCATAAGGTCTTGCAGTCATAGTTAAGGTCACTGTTTGGAAAGGATCTTTCATCTCTCAGAGAGAAAATCTTTCACAAAATTAACTAATCCCCACATGCCACACGTTCAAAATCCAAACACGAGAATGGTATTAATTTCTGTAAATTGTGCTCATGACACCACACCAGTACCCACTCCAGCTGATAGGAATGGAAGCACGTTTCCAAATGCGGGAAAATCCAGACCGGTGGGATAAAATAAACTGTGAGTGTGGGCAGTGAGTGTGGGCAGTGAGAGTGGGCAGTGAGAGTGGGCAGTGAGTGTGGGCAGTGAGTGTGGGCAGTGAGGGTGGGCAGTGAGTGAGGTCAGTGAGAGTGGGCAGTGAGGGTGGGCAGTGAGTGTGGGCAGTGAGTGTGGGCAACGAATGTGGGCAGAGAGAGTTCACAGTGAGCGTGAGCAGTGAGCGTGAGCAGTGACTGTGGGCAGTGACTGTGGGCAGTGAGAGTGAGCAGTCTGAGTGGGCAGTGTGTGTGGGCAATGAGTGTGAGCAGTGAGAATAGGCAGTGAGTGTGGGCAGCGAGAGTGAGCACTGAGAGTGAGCAGTGAGAGTGGCATTGAGTGTGAGCAGTGAGTGTGCAGTAAGATTGAGTGTGGGCAGTGAGTGTGGGCAGTGAGTGTGGGCAGTCAGCGTGAACAGTGAGTGTAGGCAGTGAGAGTGAGTAATGAGTGTGGGCAATGAGTGTGAGCAGTGAGTGTGCAGTGAGATTGAACATTGATTGTGAGCAGTGAGAGTGATCAGTGAGGGTGAACAGTGAGAGTGAGTGTGAGCAATGAGTGAGCAGTGAGTGTGAGCAGTGAGTGTGGGCAGTGAGTGTGGGCAGTGGGAGTGGGCAGTGGGAGTGGGCAGTGGGAGTGGGCAATGAGAGTGGGCAATGAGAGTGAGCAGTGAGTGTGGGCAGTGAGTGTGGGCAGTGGGAGTGGGCAGTGGGAGTGGGCAGTGGGAGTGGGCAGTGGGATTGGGCAGTGCAAGTGAGCAGTGATTTTGAGCACTGAGTGTGAGCAGTGAGAGTGAACAATGAGAGTGAGCAGTGAGTGTGAGAAGTCAGAGTGAGCAGTTAGTGTGTGTAGTGAGAGTAGGCAGAGAGAGTGAGCAGTTAGTGTGACCAGTTAGTGTGAGCAGTGAGAGTGGGCAGTGTGTGTGTGTGCAGTGAGTGTGAGCAGTGGGAGTGAATAGTGAGTATGATCAGTGAGAGTGGTCCGTGTGTGTGAGCAGTGAGAGTGGGCAGTGAGTGTGAGCTGTGAGACTGGGCAGTGAGAGTGAACAGTGAGAGTGGGCAGTGAGTGTGAGCAGTGAGAGGGGACAGTGAGCGTGAGCTGTGAGTGTGAGCACAGAGTGGGCAGTGAGAGTGAGCAATGAGAGTGGTCAGTGGGAGTGAGCAGTGGGAGTGAGCAGTGAGAGTGGGCAGTGTGTGTGTGCAGTGAATGTGGGCAGTGAGTGTGAGCAGTGGGAGTGAACAGTGAGTATGATCAGTGAGAGTGGGCCGTGAGTGTGGGCAGTGTGTGTGTGCAGTGAATGTGGGCAGTGAGTGTGAGCAGTGGGAGTGAACAGTGAGTATGATCAGTGAGAGTGGGCAGTGAGTGTGAGCAGTGAGAATGATGAGTGAGTGTGGGCAGTGAGTGTGGGCAGTGAGTGTGGGCAGTGAGTGTGGGCAGTGAGTGTGGGCAGTGAGAGTGTGCAGTGAGAGTGGGCAGTGAGTGTGGGCAGTGAGTGTGGGCAGTGAGTGTGGGCAGTGAGTGTGGGCAGTGAGTGTGGGCAGTGAGTGTGGGCAGTGAGTGTGGGCAGTGAGTGTGGGCAGTGAGTGTGGGCAGTGAGTGTGGGCAGTGAGTGTGGGCAGTGAGTGTGGGCAGTGAGAGTGTGCAGTGAGACTGGGCAGTGAGTGTGGTCAGTGAGAGGGGACAGTGAGAGGGGACAGTGAGCGTGAGCTGTGAGTGTGAGCATTGAGTGGGCAGTGAGAGTGAGCAATGAGAGTGTTCAGTGAGTGTGAGCAGTGGG
>NW_025213883.1:0-8927 GCF_004010195.1 Chiloscyllium plagiosum | reverse complement strand
TGGAAAAGCGCAGCAGGTCAGGCAGCATCCAGGGAACAGGAGAATCGACGTTTCGGGCATAAGCGCTTCTTCAGGAATGAGGAAAGTTTGTCTAGCAGGCTAAGATAAAAGGTAGGGAGGTGGGACTTGGGGGAGGGGCGTCGGAAATGTGATAGGTGGAAAGAGGTCAAGGTGAGGGTGATAGGTCAGACTGGGGTGGGGGCGGAGAGGTCGGGAAGAAGATTGCAGGTTACGTCGATTCTCCTGTTCCCTAGATGCTGCCTGACCTGCTGCGCTTTTCCAGCAACACATTTCCAGCTTTGATCTCCAGCATCTGCAGACCTCACTTTCTCCTCAGCATTGGAAATACACTGGAAATCAACTCAAACTGTTGGGTTATTGCAAACGACTAGGATCCAGTCCAGTACCAGCACAGAGGGCTGAATGGCACCCTCCTGCCTGTGTGATTCAAGGATATCCCTTAGTGTACAACAGACCCACACTGTCAAAATAACACAGAGGGTGGAACGTCAAATGCAGGCAATACTGAGGGAGAGTGAAACAGTTACTGTTTAATGTCAGAGCTGGAAATTGACAGGGATGTAACAGGCGTTAGACAATTCCGAGGCAGGGGTGAGGAGCCGGAGTGGGGGGGGATAGAATGGCACGGCAGACCTGGGAATGGGTGGCCAGCAGGGGAGATGAAATGATGAACAGGGCAGTGGTGGCCAGGGGGAAGGAGAGAGAGAGAGATGACGGGTCTGGGGGAAAGCTGAATCATTGTGACGTGTGGGGAAATGGGGAACGAGGCCCAGCTCTGAGATCGAACATCCTGATGTTGTACCGAGAGGGTTTCAGTACAGACGGTGCGGAAGGCAATGGATTCATAACAAGATGCGCCTCACTTACAGCGTCTGTGCAACGAAAAAGAGAGAGGAGCTCTTGTAGTGCTGTGGTAATGTCCCTACATCCTAGCCAGGAGGCCTGGGGTCAATCCCACCTGCTCCAGAGAGTGTGTAATAACATCCCAGAACAATTAGGAAATACCAGAGAGGAAACAGTGTGAACATTCCAAGTCTAAACTCCAGAAAAGACTGATCAGACTCAAAATGTTTTCCCCCTCTCTCTCTCTCTCTCTCTCCACAGATGCTGCCAGACCTGCTGAGTTTCTCCAGCACGCTCAGTTTGGAATTCCAGTATTTTGTTTTCGTTGACAGCTGTTCCCCTCTGTTTGTTCTCAATGTCCATGTGTCTGTCTGAGGTGCAGGCTAACGAGTGAATAGGCCTCTGTACACCCAGCTCAGAGGGAGAGTCCGACATATCCCACCCTGTCAGTTGGCAGCTGGCTGTGCTGTTAATGAATGATGCGTTTGCCCTTTTAGCCAACTTTACATATTTCCTGATTTCAGTGCGGCACCTTCAGTGAGGATGGTATTCCCATGGATTGCCCCCCCCCCCCCCCCCCATAAGGGCAGCGTGTGGATGATCAGGCTGCGAGATTCCCACATTGTAAATCAGAAATCCACAGTCAAGGGAAAGTGTTCTTTGGTAACGCAATCTTATCCTCAAACCCAGAAGGTCAGGGACTGGGGTCCTAATGAAAACCAGAGAGGAGCTGATGTAGTGCAGTGGTAATGTCCCTACCTGTTAGCCAGGAGGCCTGGTTTCAAGGTAAAATCGAGGCTGACCGTGCTGAGGGAGTGCAGCACTGTCAGAGGCACCCCCTGACAATGAGATGCTGAGTTGCTCAGGTATCCCAGGAGGCGTGAGAGAGAGAGGGCACTGCTCTCCCTCACAACCCCGACACTCAGAATAGACCACCTGGTGATTAGCTGTATTCCTGTGCCAGGGGGACGTGCCAGGGGGACGTGCCAGGGGGACGTGCCAGGGGGACGTGCCAGGGGGACGTGCCAGGGGGACGTGCCAGGGGGACGTGCCAGGGGGACGTGCCAGGGGGACGTGCCAGGGGGACGTGCCAGGGGGACGTGCCAGGGTTTCCCCCCCCCCCCCAGGTCAGTGGGACGATGTACAACACTGGGCGACACGTTTCCTTACGGCTGGACAAGGAGCACCTGGTCAATGTGTCTGGTGGGCCGATGACCTACAGTTACCGGCTGGAGGAAATCAGGTTACATTTCGGCAGCGAGGACACCCACGGGTCGGAGCACCTGCTAAACGGACAGGCCTTTTCCGGGGAGGTGAGTAACCCCGGGAGTGTCAGGGAATCTCGCCCAACCGTAATGAAACACATTTAAAACAACAACAACTTCCGATAGCCCCCCGCCCCCATGTCATAGGTGTGCGGGAGGCAGGTTCAGTCCAAAATAATGTGCAATGGTATGGGGTAAATAAACAGGGAGACTGGCAGTAGGTCATAGGAACGGGAGTAGGCTATTCAGCCCCTCCAGCCTTTTCTGCTATTCAGTGAGATCATGGCTGATTTGTGGCCTCACTCCATGTAACTCCCTTTGGCCCATGTCCCTTAACATCTTTATTATCCATCTTAGAGTTAAAATTAATAACTGACCCAGCACCCACTGCCGTTTGTGGGAGAGAGTTCTCAACCTCTCCCACCGTGTGTGTGTGTGTCAGTGTGTGTGTCTGTGTCTGTGTGTGTGTGTCTGTGTTTGTGTGTGTGTGTGTGTGTGTGTGTGGAAGTGCTTCCGAACATCTCTCCTGAACAGATTGACCCTAATTCTCAGACTGTGCCCCTTGTTCTAGAATCCCTAACCAATGGGGATAGTTTATCTTTACCTCCCCTGTGTTTTCCTGTTAATCTCTTTGGGTTTTTGATCAGATCACCCATTAACCTTCTACAGTCTGCGGAAGTATTATATAATGTGTTTAATCTCTCGAAATAAGCTAACCCCTGAAGTCCAGGTGTCATCGTTATAAACCTTCAGTCTGCTCCCTCTGAAGCCGGTATACCCTTCCGAAGGTGTGGCGCTCAGATCTGCTCTCTGTACTCCGACCTGAACTTCAGGGGAGGGGTCTAACCAGGGTCTTCTGGAACTGCTGCATAACTTAGTAAGCTTGCTACTGACAACAAGATTGGTGAAAGAAGGTTATCGAAGATTACAAAGAGATCTTGATCAGCTGGGTGAATGGGCTGAGGAGTGGCTGATGGAGTTTAATTTGGATAAATATGAGATATTACATTTTGGTAAAACAAACAGGGGCAGGACTTATATAGTTAATGGTCAGGCCCTGGGTAGTGTTGTAGAAATTAGAGACCTTGGGGTTCGGGTACATGATACTTTGAAGTTTGTGTCATATATAGACGGGAGGGTTAAGAAGGCACTTAGCACATTTGCCTTCATTGCTCAGCCCTTTGAGTACAGGCATTGGGACGACATGTTGAGGTTGTACAGGATGTTGGTGAGGTCTCTTCAGGAGTACTGTGTCCTGTTCTGGTCACCCTGATGGGCAAGGATATTATTAACCTGGAGAGAGTTTAGAAGAGATTGACCAGGTTGTTACCAGGAATGGAGGGTGTGAGATGTAAGGAGAGGCTGGGATAAGCCGAGACTTCTTCACAGGATTGTCGGAGGTAGAGGGGTGACCTCTTTAAAGTTTCTAAAATCATGAGGGTTATACACAAGATGATTAGGCAGGTGTCTTTTCCCTACAGTGGGGGATTTCAAGACTA
The DNA here is from genome assembly GCF_004010195.1 of Chiloscyllium plagiosum. NCBI lineage: Eukaryota > Metazoa > Chordata > Chondrichthyes > Orectolobiformes > Hemiscylliidae > Chiloscyllium > Chiloscyllium plagiosum. The sequence continues at coordinate 5,299 of NW_025213883.1, read as the reverse complement.
GGAGGGCATCTTTTTAAAATGAGAGGATAGAGATTTTAAAAAGGCAGGAGGGACAAATGTTTTGCACAGGATTGTGTGTGGGATGAACTTGCAGAGGATGTGGTGGACATGGGTGCAGTTACGTTTAAAAGACACTTGTAAGTTTGTGACCAGGAAAGGTTTGGAGGGGGGTGGGCCAGGAGCAGGCAGGGTGGGACTAGTTGAGTTTGGGATTATGGTCAGCATGGACTGGTCGGGCCAAAGGGTCTGTTTCCGTGCTGTCTGACTGTGTGACACTATGGCACCTGCATCCTTGTGCTGCAGTCCTCAGGTAGAGAGGCCAGCGTTCCGTACACCTTGCTGATATTTTCTTCAGCTGTCCCTGGTGTTTTAAAGATCTATGTGGATCTATCTATCCGCTGTATTTAACTTCATACCATCGCAAAGGTACCCTGAGGTAGCCTTTGTTGGTGAATTGCTTACCTTGAATTCCACCTGCTGCAGTTTTTCCCATCCACTGAGTCTATTAATATCCCTCTGTCATTTTATGCTGAGCATCTTGCCCATTATCTCTACACTCTGTTACCTGCCAACCAACCAGTTTTCTCGTTGCGTCTATGATTTGCCCCGAGTTCCACAGGTTCCACTGTCATTAGCAGTCAGTTATACGGGACTTTATCAGATGTGTTTTGAACACACATCTAAACAGCATCCATAGGCTTTAGTCATCTCTTCAAAATATTCAGTGGGCTTTGTCAGGCATGACCTATCCCCCATGAATCCATGTCTGACTGATTTACCCCATCCTTGATGAGAGACTCTGACCGTTTCTCCACGGTAGACATTAGGCTAACTGATCTACAATTCCCTGGGCTTGCAGAGATCCGATCAGACCCATTTAAAGAGCTAGTACACGCAGAACAGGCTGAATGGCCACCTTCTGTGCTATAACACCACTGTAATTCTGTGACAGTAAAACATTCTGACGAATGGAGGAAGAGATTATTGAGTAGATACTGAGACACCACCTGGGGATTGGTGCTGGGAACACAGGTGAAGGAGAAAGGTTTTGAAGAGCAGTTGAGAGGAGGGAATGAGGTGGAGAGATTTAGGGAGAGATTGCCAGAGTTCGCGGTCAGCCGAGGCAGCTGAAGGGAGTGTGGAGCGATGGGAATCAGAGTTGGTCAAGAGGCCAGACAGGAGACAAGGGCAGAGATCTTTTTGAGGATGGTGAGGCTATGGAATGGGTAGGTGAGGAAGAGATCTCAATCCTTATCAAGGCCCTGGCCCTAGTGGGGGAAAGTGGAGATTTTGTGTAACAGTGGTGGTACACATTGATGGGCTGAATGGCCTCTTCTGCACTGTACGATTGCCCACGTCTGAAGGAGATGACAGAGATCAGGTAAGGGGTTTGAGATCAGGCCCTGGCTGGACTGGGAGCCATTGTGGGTCAGGGGTGAAAGGTGAAAGGGAGAGGGGGAGATGTGGGGTTGTGGATCAGCTGAGGAGCTGACTGCATTAACAAAAAAAATGGAAATCTTGCTGACGCAGAAGGCATACCTAAGGTACAAAAATGAGAACTGCATATGTATCTTGCTTTACAAAAGAAAACGTCTAATGTTAATTGTACACTAGAGTGAGGGCAGCAGTCACAATACTGGATAGAATAATAATAGATAATAAAGAGACACTCAATACTAACAGGCCATCTGGTGGAGGTTCAATGTATACTAACTTTCTAGTGGAAGCTAGAAACTGCAGAAACTCTGACAATAATCTTGCAGTCCTTCTTACATTTGGGAATTCTTGAGCAGGGTTATGCCGAGTATAAAAATGAAAAGGATAAATATGATAACTATTACTTTATTATTAAAGTTATTCTACATCAATGGAAAGAAAACAAAAACACTTATTTTCCAGGAAAATATTCATTCTCATTTAGATAAGCTTGATATAATAAAGAAACATCAGCTTGTATTTGTAAAGACAAATAGTGCCTGACCAACATTGAGATATTTAATAAAGTAACAGAGGACTAATAAGGGATATGTAGACATAGACTTTAAAAGAAACCTGATAACATTTTACATTAAAAAAAAGATATTGGGCAGGTTAGAAGCACATGACATTAAATGGATGATGGTAACTGGAATAGTTAATTACCTAATGGATGGAGGCAAGAATGTAGCAGTGCATTATTGCTTTACTGATTGGAGGGAGATATAAAATAGGTTCCATCTGTGTCTTATGACCATTGAATTTTTAACTTATGTAATGTAAAGTCTGTATATTTTTCATTTCGAACTATAAATGGGAAAATAGAACTCGCACCCTGCTATATAGCTAAAAGTAACAGGAGAGTTTTATTTTGCAATTTGAAGGGCAAATAGGATGTGTGGTGTCCACTTTTTAACTACACAATATTATTTTAATTTTCAGAGCAGTGAGGTGGATACTTTATAAACTGGCACCAAGAGTCTTTTAGTTAAGGGAAAACTGCAAGACAACAGACTTTTGGATTTTGTTTTAAGTTGCAGATTTACAGACCTGTAAGACAATGCACTGACAAGCATCCAGAGCCTGCAAACAAGAAACGTCTCTGCTCTTTCTTCCTATTAGTGAAAAAGATAAAATAAATGAGAGATTCTAGAGAAAGAATACAAGAAAAGACGTAGATTCACCTGATCCGTTGTTAACTCAAAGACTGATCTTTGCTCTGCAGATAATATTATGTCATCATTGCAAAAAACCAAAAGGACTCAGAATTAACTCACCCATCCCTGTGGTCTGGACTTTAACGTACAGCATTTGTTTATCCTGACTACATTTTCCATCTGTGAAGTATTGTGTTAGAGGTTATTGGACAGCACAGTGGTTCAGTGGTTAGCACTGCTGCTTCACAGCACTAGGGATCTGGGTGCAATTCTAGCCCCATGTGGAATTTGCACATTCTCCCCCTGTTTACATGGATTTCATCTGGGTGCTCTGGTTTCCTCCCACTATCCAAAGGTGTACAGGTTAAGTGCAATAGTCAGGGGGAAATATACGGAATGGGTTTGGGTGGGTTGCCCTTTGAATGGTTGGTGTGGACTTGTTGGGCCAAATGGCTTGTTTTCACACTGTAGGGATTCTATGATTCTGAGGTTATCTTTATTAACTCACTCACCAGTTTTCTAATTCATTAATACCGGGTTCCTGTTCATTCATACCCTATTACTAACCCATTATTTACTATAATAGTTTCATTCATTCACTCAGAAAACTGCAATTTTGTAGTATATTTTACTTTTGCAAGATAGACTAAAATTAAAGCAATACTTCCAAACCTATCACTCCTCCTTCACACCTTCAACCCTTAACAGACCCATTTACATCAAAATCTACCTCTGAATAAATATCAGATTAACCTATTCAGAACAATATAATCTCTACTATCATGTCCCCATGACCTATCCAAAACAATGGAAAAATTATAATATTAATCAGCCCTTACCAACCCATCTCTTGGACCTGAATAGGATTACAGAACACCAACTATCTTCCCCAATTAGTACATACTTGTTGAATACCTTTTAACTGGGCTGTTATTCCTTCAAGAAACTAACTGTCAAAACAGCGCTTATGTGAAATTGCATGAAAGAATGAATGAAACTCTCACTGGCCAGTAGTAAACAAATCTCTCAACCCAGCTGCAGTAATCAGTTTAATATCCTTTATTCTTTTATTAAGTATAGGTACAATTTCTAATTTATTTAGAGCACATTGGCCTAGTATTTTTGACTAACATTTACTAATTTAAAAGACAAAAAGACTTATATGTCTTCATTATGCAAACAGACCGGACAAGACTACCTTAATCCTATCAGAAGTAGCAGCCAGCATTTAGCACACGTTTTAACCCATCTCCTGTTTCCCATGACAAAAGTCCCTCAAACCTTTGTCTACTATATGTAAAATAATACAACACCATAGTAATGGAATTTTAATACATGTAAGGACTGTGTATAAAGAGGCTAGTGTAAGAACTGTATTTTGGGAGTCTATTCCCACCTCAAACTTGTGGTTGCTGAATAAAGAGGCTATTTTCACCACTCACTGATTTCAGTCATTACTTAAACACAATCCCACAATCTATATAATATGTCAAACTATTTGTCTTGTCTTATTTGTGAACATGTGTGCATGATTGAGGTTTTGAAGGGGTGTTGGTTAAGTTGCATAGCAGTAACTGAGTAATCCATTTTTAATTTGTTTACAATAAATAGTTATTTTCCTATTATGGTAAAACATGATTTGAATTACTTTTGCCCTTGCTTGATTGGAATCAATCAGCCAAACTGATCATCTTGGTGGCTTAATTGGATGTTTCCACATTTATGATAGCTGGTGCAATAGTGGGGCTCAATTATTGGCACACTCTTTCCAAATAATACATCTGGTTCCAGACCTTATTACAGCCATGTTCCAAATATAGACAAATCAGCTGAATTTTATAAATTAAATTGTAATGATTATTCTTGACTTCAGGCAATATTTAATCAAGTGTAACATCAAGGCACCCTAGTAAAATTGATCTCAGTGAAAATCAGAAGAAAACATTCAATTGGCTTTTGTAAAACTTGGCAAAAGGGAACATGGTTGTGGTTGTTTTGAGACCAATTATATTAGTTATAGAACATTGCTGCAGGAGCTCTTTATGTCAATGTGCTAAGACCAGGACTCTTCAGCTGCTTCATCAATGTCTCCCCGCCCCACCCCCATCCTCCCCCCACCATAAGATCAGGAGTAGGGATGGTCATTGAATATTCCACAATGTTCAGAATAATTTGTTTCCTGTCCGTCATCTCCTGAACCAGTCTGTGTCCATGTGTATCAAGACCCAAACACCATTCAGGCTTGTGCTGTTAAAGTGTCAGAAACATTCATGTAACAGATCTGCTAGACTGTGCACATTGTCACAGAAAAATTCATGAGTCAAATCTAATCTGCACTTTTTCCTTTAATTCTGCGAATAACACATATGCTATCACATCTTTAGGGCCCACGCCATGTATATTTCGTAAGTTAAAAGTCAGTAACACAAGACTCCAATGAAATATTCTCATATTTTAGTCTTTAAATCTTCCACAAAATGCAAAAGTATTGTGGTACATTCATCTCTGACAGCCTGTTTGTCACATAAAAAAACAAAAGTTTGTCAGGCCAGTACCAAACTCAATAATCCTTTTTAAATAGTGGAGCATTTTCTTTCCGGTGGGTGTTCAGTTTGTTTTACAGGTCATTCCATTCCATTCTCATGTTCCTGCATCAATACATCCCC
>NW_025213882.1:35457-37000 GCF_004010195.1 Chiloscyllium plagiosum | reverse complement strand
GAGTTCTTGGCAGTGTGGTGGAACAAAGGGATCTTGGTGTTCAAGTACATAGATCCCTCAAAGTTGCCACCCAAGTGGATAGGGTTGTTAAGAAAGCATATGGTGTTTTGGCTTTCATTAACAGGGAGATCAAGTTTAAGAGTCGCGAGGTTTTGCTACAGCTCTACAAGTCCCTGGTGAGACCACACTTGGAATATTGTGTCCAGTCCTGATTGGCCTACTATAGGAAAGATACAGAGGCTTTGGAGAGGGTACAAAGAAGGTTTAGCAGGATGCTGCCTGGTCTGGAGGGCTTGCTTTATGAAGAAAGGTTGACTAAGCTCGGACTTTTCTCCCTGGAGAGAAGGAGGAAGAGAGGAGACCTGATCAAGGTGTACAACGTAATGAGAGGCATAGATAAAGTGGATAGCCAGAGATTTTTCCCCAGGGCAGGAATGACTGGCATGAGGGGTCATAAGTATAGAGGGTATGTCAGAGGTAGGTGCTTTACGCAGTGAGCTGTGAATGCATGGAATGTGTTGCCAGCGGTGGTGGTGGAAGCAGAGTCATCAGGTTGCCAGCGGTGGTGGTGGAAGCAGAGTCATCAGGGACATTTAAGCGACTGCTGGACATGCACATGAATAGCAGTGAGTTGAGGAGTGTGTAAGTTAAGTTATTTTATTGTACATTGGGATTAAACCTCAGCACAACATCGAAGGCCAAAGGACCTGTTCTGTGCTGTCCTTTTCTATGTTCTGTGTTCTATGTGAATGTGCAATGTTCAAACTATACTCTGAGCTGAACATGTGTCTAATGTTCATTTTGTGTTCTGGGCTGTGTGAGCGTGTAACATCCACATTGTGTTCTAGGCTGTGTGAGCGTGCAACATTCACATTGTGTTCTGGGCTGTGTGAGCGTGTAACATTCACATTGTAGTCTGGGCTGTGTGAGCGTGTAACATTCACATTGTGTTCTGGGCTGTGTGAGCATGTAACATTCACATTGTAGTCTGGGCTGTGTGAGCGTGTAACATTCACATTGTAGTCTGGGCTGTGTGAGCGTGTAACATTCACATTGTAGTCTGGGCTGTGTGAGCGTGTAACATTCACATTGTAGTCTGGGCTGTGTGAGCGTGTAACATTCACATTGTAGTCTGGGCTGTGTGAGCGTGTAACATTCACATTGTAGTCTGGGCTGTGTGAGCGTGTAACATTCACATTGTAGTCTGGGCTGTGTGAGCGTGTAACATTCACATTGTAGTCTGGGCTGTGTGAGCGTGTAACATTCACATTGTAGTCTGGGCTGTGTGAGCGTGTAACATTCACATTGTAGTCTGGGCTGTGTGAGCGTGTAACATTCACATTGTAGTCTGGGCTGTGTGAGCGTGTAACATTCACATTGTAGTCTGGGCTGTGTGAGCGTGTAACATTCACATTGTAGTCTGGGCTGTGTGAGCGTGTAACATTCACATTGTAGTCTGGGCTGTGTGAGCGTGTAACATTCACATTGTGTTCTGGGCTGTGTGAGCGTGTAACATTCACATTGTGTTCTGGGCTGTGTGAGC
>NW_025213882.1:13538-28952 GCF_004010195.1 Chiloscyllium plagiosum | reverse complement strand
AAGGTGGTGGGGTGTGTGGGTGTGAGCGTGATGGTTGGGGTGCTGTAGGGAAGTGTGTGTGATGGTGGAGGAGTGTTTGGGGGTGAGCGTGACGGTGTGGGTGGTGTGGGCAGTGTGTGTAATGGTCGTGGAGTGTGTGGGGGTGAGCGTGATGGTGTGGGTGGTGTGGGGCAGTGTGGGTGGGTGGTGGAGTGTGTGGGGAAGGGTATGAAGGTGGAGATGGTGTGGGACACTGTGAGGGACAGGCTGAGGTCAGTGTTGGACGGTGGGGAGGGTCAGGCCTGAGGAAGTGTGTGGATGGCGGTGAGAGTCAGGCTGTGCGCGATGTGTGGATGGTAGTAAGTGAGCAAGACGGTGGGGGTGGTGTTGGGCAGTGTGGGTGATGGTGATGGAGTGAGTGTGAAGGGGTCAGGGTGACGGGGATCAGTGTGACTGTGATGGAGAGAGTGTGAGGCGGTCAGGGTGACGGTGATGGATTTAGTGTGAGGCGGTCAGGGTGACGGTGATAGAGTGAGTGTGATGGGGTCAGTGTGACGGTGATTGAGTCAGTGAGAGAGGGTCAGGTGGACAGTGATGGAGTGAGTGTGAAGGGGTCAGTGTGACGGTCAAGGAGTGAGTGTGAGGGTTCAGGGTGACTGTGATGGAGTGAGTGTGGTGGGGTCAGGGTAATGGAGATGGAGTGAATGTGAGGGAGTCAGGGTGATTGAGGAGGAGTGAGTGTGAGGGGGTCAGCATGACGGTGATGGTGTGAGTGTGAGGGGTTCAGGGTGACGCTGAGGGATTAAGTGTGAGAGGATCAGGGTGACAGTGATGGCGTCAGTGTGGGAGGGTCTGCCGACGGTGATGGAGTGAATGTGAGTGTGAAGTGCTCAGGGTGAGGCTGACGGAGTGAGTGTGAGGGTGTCACGGTGATGGTGATGGAGTGAATGTCAGAGGATCAGTGTGACAGTGATGGAGTGCTTGTGAGTGGGTCAGGGTGGTGGTGACTGAGTGAGTGTGTGAGGGTCAGTGAGACGGTGATGGTGTGAGTGTGAGGGGCTCAGGGAGACAGTGATGGAGTGAAAGTGAGTTTGTCATGGAGACGGTTATTGAGGGAGTGTGCAGGGGTCAGGGTGACAGTGATGGAATTAGTACGAGGGGTTCAGTGAGATGGTAATGGAGTCAGTGTGAGGTGGTCAGCGTGATGGTGATGGAATGAGTGGGAGGGGGTCTGGTTGACGTGGATGTAGTGGGTGTGAGTGGTTCAGTAAAACGGTGATGGAGTGAGTGTGAGGGGGTCAGGGTGACGGTGATGGAATGAATGTGAGGCGATCATGGTGACGGTGATGGAGTGAAAATGAGTGTGAGGGGGTCAATGTGGCGGTGATAGAGCGAGTGTGAGGGGGTCAGGGTGACAGTGATGGAATGAATGTGAGGGGATCATGGTGACGGTGATGGAGTGAATGTGAGGGGGTCAGGTTCATGGTGATGGAGTGAGTGTGAGGGGTTCAGTGTGACAGAGATGGATGAGTGTGAGCCGGTCTGGGTGACAGTGATAGACTGAGTGTGAGTGGTTCAATGTGACGGTGGTGGACTGAGTGTGAGGAGGTCAGTGTGACAGTGATGGAATGAGTCTGAAGGGTTCAGGGTGACGGTGATGGACTGAGTTTGAGGGGACCTGTGTGAAGGTGATGGAGTGAGTGTGAGGGGTTCATTGAGACAGTGAAGGAGTGAGTGTGAGGGGTTCAGTGTGACGGTGATGGAGTGAGTGTGCAGGGGTCAGGGTGACAGTGATGGAGTTAGTATGAGGCGTTCAGTGAGATGGTGATGGAGTCAGTGTGAGGTGGTCAGCATGATGGTGATGGTGTGAGTGGGAGGGGGTCTGGTTGACGAGGATGGAGTGGGTTTGAGTGGTTCAGTTAGACGGTGATGGAGTGAGTGTGAGGGAATCAGGGTGACGGTGATGGAGTGAGTGTGAGGGGTTCAGTGTGACGGTGATGGAATGAGTGTGAGGGAGTCAATGTGACGGTGATAGAGTGGGTGTGAGTGGTTCAGTAAGACGGTGATGGAGTGAGTGTGAGGGAGTCAGGGTGACTGTGATGGAGTGAGTGTGAGGCGTTCAGGGTGACGGTGATGGAGTGAGTGTGATCCGGTAAGAGTGACGGCAATGGAGTGAGTGTGAGAGATTCAGGGTGACAGTGATGGAGTGAGTGTGAGGGGACAGTGTGAAGATGATTGAGTGAGTGTGAGGGGGTCAGTGTGACAGTGATGGAGTGAATGTGAGGGGACCAATGTGACGGTGATGGAGTGAATGTGAGGGCTTCAGTGAGATGGTGATGGAGTGAGTGTGAGTTCCACATGGTGATGGTGATTGAGGGAGAGTGAGTGGGTCAGGGTGAAGGTGATGGAGTGAATGTGAGGGGATCATGGTGACGGTGATGGAGTGAATGTGAGGGGGTCAGGTTGACGGTGATGGAGTGAGTGTGAGGGGGTCAGTGTGACAGAGATGGAGTGTGTGTGAGGGGACCAGATGGAAGATGATGGAGTGAGTTTGAGGGGGTCAGTGTGACAGTGATGGAGTGAGTGTGAGGGGGTCAATGTGGCAGTGATGGAATGAGTGTGAGGGGGTCAGTGTGACGGTGATGGAGTGAGTGTGAGGGGCTCAGTGTGATGGTTATGCAGTGAGTGTAAGGGGATCAGTGCGATAGTGATGGAGCGAGTGTGAGCCGGTCAGGGTGATGGTGAGGGAGTGAAAGTGAGTGGTTCAGGGTGACGGTGATGGATGAGTGTGAGCCGGTCTGGGTGACAGTGATTGACTGAGTGTGAGTGGTTCAGTGTGACAGTGATGGACTGAGTGTGAGGAGGACAGTATGACAGTGATGGAGTGAGTCTGAAGAGTTCAGGGTGATGGTGATGGAGTGAGTTTGAGGGGATCTGTATGAAGGTGATGAAGTGAGTGTGAGACGGTCTGGGTGATGGTGATGGAGTGAGTGTGAGGGGTTCATTGAGACAGTGATGGAGTGAGTGTGAGGGAGTCAGTGTTATGGTGATGGAGTGAATGTGAGGGGTCATGGCGACGATGATGGAATGAGTGTGAGTGGGTCAGGGTGACGGTGATGGAGTGAGTGTGAGTGGTTCTGTGTGATGGTGGTCGACTGAGTGAGAGGGGGTCAGTGTGACGGTTATGCAGTGACTGTAAGGGGATCAGTGAGATAGTGATGGAGCGAGTGTGAGCCGGTCAGGGTGATGGTGATGGAGTGAATGTGAGTGGTTCAGAGTGACGGTGATGGAGTGAGTGTGAGCCGGTCAGGGTGACAGTGATAGATTGTGTGTGAGTGGTTCAGTGTGACGGTGGTGGACTGAGTGTGAGGAGGTCAGTGTGACAATGATGGAGTGAGACTGAAGGGTTCAGGCTGACGGTGCTGGAGTGAGTCTGAAGTGTTCAGGGTGACGGTGATGGAGTGAATGTGAGGAGTTCCGTGTGATGGTGATGGAGTGAGTGTGAGGGGTTCAGTGAGACAGTGATGGAGTAAGTGTGAGGTGTGAGGGGTTCAGTGAGACAGTGATGGAGTAAGTGTGAGGGGTTAGGTGTGACGGTGATGGAGTGAGTGTGAGGGGGTCAGGGTGACCGTGATGGAGTGAGTGTGAGTGGTTCTGTGTAATGGTCGTGGACTGAGTGTGAGGGGGTCAGTGTGACGGTGCTGAGTGAGTCTGAGGAGTTCAGGGTGACGGTGAGGGAGTGAGTGTGAGGGGTTCAGTGAGACAGTGGTAGAGTGCGTGTGATGGTGTCAGGGTGAAGGTGATGGAGTGAGTGTGAGTGGGTCTGTGTAATGTGGTGGACTGAATGTGAGGGGGTCAGTGTGACGGTGATGGAGTGAGTCTGAATGGATCAGTGTGATGGTGATGGAGTGAGTATGAGGAGTTCAGGGTGACGGTGATGGAGTGAGTCTGAGGGGGTCAGTGTGACAGTGATGGGGTGATTCTGAATGGTTCAGGGTGACGGTGATTGAGTGAGTCTGACGGGTTCAGAGTGACGGTGATGGAGTGAGTTTGAGGGGATCTGTGTGATGGTGTTGGAGGGAGTGTAAGGGGGCCAGTGTTACGGTGATGGAGTGAGTGTGGGGCTTCACGGCGACGGTGGTGGAGTGAGTGTGAGTGATCAGTGTGATGGTGATTGAGTGAGTGTGAGCCGGTCAAAGTGACGTTGATGGAGTGAGTGTGAAATGCTCAGGGTGAGGGTGACGGAGTGAGTGTGAGGATGTCAGGGTGATGGTGATGGAGTGAATGCGAGGGAATAAGTGTGACGGTGATGGAGTGAGTGTGAGTGGGTCAGGGCGATGGTGATGGAGTGGGTGTGAGGGGATCATGGTGACGGTGATGGATTGAGTGTGAGTGGGTCAATGTGATGGTGATGGAGTGAGTGTGAGGTGTTAAGTAAGATGGTGATGGAGTGAGTGTGAGGGGGTCAGCGTGATGGAGATGGAGTGAATATGAGGGCGTCTGGGTGACGGAGATGGAGTGAGTGTGGGGTGTCAGTGTGACGGTGATGGAGTGCGTGTGACGGTGTCAGGGTGATGGTGATGGAGTAAGTGTGACGGTGTCAGTGTGACGGTAATGAAGGGAGTGTGAGGGGTTCAGGGTGACGGTGACGGAGTGATTTTGAGGGGATCATTGTGATGGTGATGGAGTGAGTGTGAGCCGGTCAGGTTGACAGTGATGGAGTGAGTGTGAGTGGTTCAGGGTGTCGGTGGTGGAGTGAGTGTGAGGGGTTTACTGAGACGGTGATGGAGTGAGTGTGAGGGGGTCTGGGTGACGAAGATGGAGTGAGTGTGAGGGGATCAGTGTCACGGTGATGGAGTGAGTGTGAGCGGTTCAGTGAGACGGTGATGGAGTGAGTCTGAGGGTGTCAAAGTGACGGTGATGGAGTGAGTGTGAGTGATCCGTGTGCTGGTGATGGAGTGAGTGTGAGCCGGTCAAAGTGACGTTGATGGAGTGAGTGTGAAGTGCTTAGGGTGAGGGTGATGGAGTGAGTGTGAGGATGTCAGGGTGATGGTGATGGAGTGAATGCGAGGGGATCAGTGTGACGGTGATGGAGTGAGTGTGAGGGGATCATGGTGACGGTGATGGAGTGAGTGTGAGTGGGTCAATGTGATGGTGATGGAGTGAGTGTGAGGTGTTCAGTAAGATGGTGATGGAGTGAGTGTGAGGGGGTCAGCGTGACGGTGATGGAGTGAATATGAGGGCGTCTGGGTGACGGAGATGGAGTGAGTGTGAGGTGTCAGTGTGACGGTGATGGAGTGCGTGTGACGGTGTCAGGGTGACAGTGATGGAGTGAGGGGTGTGAGGGGGTCAGTGTGACGGTAATGAAGGGAATGTGAGGGGTTCAGGGTGACTGTGACGGAGTGATTTTGAGGGGATCATTGTGATGGTGATGCAGTGAGTGTGAGCCGGTCAGGTTGACTGTGATGGAGTGAATGTGAGTGGTTCAGGGTGTCGGTGGTGGAATGAGTGTCAGGGGTTTACTGAGACGGAGATGGAGTGAATGTGAGTGGATCAGTGTGACGGTGATGGAGTGAGTGTGAGTGGTTCAGTGAGACGGTGAAGGAGTGATTCTGAGGGTGTCAAAGTGACGGTGATGGAGTGACTGTGAATGGTTCAGTGTGACTGTGATGAAGTGAGTGTGAGGGGTTCAGTGAGTCGGAGATGGAGTGAGTGAGAGTGTGTCAGGGCGACGGTGATGGAGTGAATGTGAGGGACGGAGATGGAGTCAGTGTGTGGGTGTCAAGGTAACAGTGATGGAGTGAGTGTGAGTGGGCAGGGTGATGATGATGGAGTGAGTGTAAGAGGGACAGGGTGACGGTGATGGAGTGAGTGTGAGGGGGTCAGTGTGACGGTGGTGGAGTGATTGCGAGGCGGTCAGAGTGAGGGTGAAGGAGTGAGTGTGAAGAGTTCAGGGTGACGGTGATGGAGTGAGTGTGACAGTGTCATGGTGACGGTGATGGATTGTAAGTGACGTTGTCGGGTTGACTGTGATGGAGTGACTGTGAGCTGGTCAGGGTGACTTTGATGGTGTGAGTGAGAGGGAGTCAGGGTGACGTTGACAAAATTGAGTGTGTGGGGATCAGTGTGACTGTGATGGAGTGAGTATGAGGGTGTCAGGTTGACTTTGATGATGTGAGTACGAGAGGGTCAGAGTGACAATGATGTAGCATGTGTGAGTGGGTGAGTGTGACGGTGATGGTGTGAGTGTGAGGGGTTCAGGGTGACGGTGATGGAGTGAGTGTGAGAGGGTCAGGGTGACGGTGATGGCGTCAGTGTGGGAGGGTCCGGAGATGGTGATGGAGTGAGTGTGAAGTGCTCAGGGTGAGGGTGATGCAGTGAGTGTGAGGGCGTCAGAGTGGTGTTGATGGAGTGAATGTGAGGGGATCAGTGCGACAGTGATGGAGTGAATGTGAGGGGATCAGTGCGACAGTGATGGAGTGAATGTGAGTGGGTCAGGGTGGTGGTGATTGAGTGAGTGTGTGAGGGTCAGTGAGACGGTGATGTGAGTGTGAGGGGGTCAGGGTGACAGTGATGGAGTGAAAGTGAGTTCGTCATTGGGACGGTGATTGAGGGAGTGTGAGCGGGTCAGGGATACAGTGATGGAGTGAGTATGAGGGGGTCAGTGAGATGGTGATATAGTCAGTGTGAGGTGGTCAGCGTGAAGTTGATGGTGTGAGTGGGGTGGGTCTGGTTTACGTTAATGGAGTGAGTGTGAGGCGGTCAGGGTGACGGTGATGCAGTGAGTGTGAGGGGGTCAGTTTGACGTTGATGCAGTGAGTATGACGGGTTCAATGAAACGGTGATGGAATGAGTGTGAGGGGGTCAGGGTGACGGTGATGGAGTGAATGGGAGTGGTCTGGGTGACAGAGATGGAGTGAGTGTGAGGGTCTCAAGGTGATAGTGAAGGAATGAGTGAGGGGGTAGGGCGATGGTGATGGAGTGAGTGTGAGGGGGACAGGGTGAGGGAAATGGAGTGAGTGTGAGAGGGTCAGGGTGAGGATGATGGAGCGAGAGTGAGCGGGGACAGGGTGACGTTGAAGGAGTAAGTGTGAGAGGTTGAGCGTAACTGTGATGGAGTGAGCGTGAGGGGCTCAGTTTGTCAGTGATTGAGTGAGTGTGAGGATGTCAGCGTGAAGGTGATGGAGTGAGTGTGAGGGTCTCAGGGTGACGGCGATGGAGTGATTGTGATGGGGTTAGTGTGACGGTGATGGAGTGAGTGTGAGAGGGTCAGGTGACAGTGATAGAGTGAGTGTGTGGGGGTCAGAGTGACAGTGACTAAGTAAGTGTGAGGGCTTCAGCGTGACAGTGTTGGAGTGAGTGTGACTGGGTCAGGGTGACGGTGTGTTAGTGAGTGTAAGGGGATTAGTGTGATTGTGATGGAGTGAGTGTGAGGGGGTCAGGGGGACGGTGATGGAGTGAGTGTGAGGGGACCAGTGTGACGGTGATGGAGTGTGTGTGAGGGGGACAGTGTGACGGTGATGGAGTGAGTGTGACGTGGCCAGGGTGACAGTGATGGAGTGAGTGTGAGGGGTCCAGTGCGACAGTGATGGAGTGAGTGTGAGGGGTCAGGGTGACAGAGACCGAGTGAGTGTGAGGTGTTCAGGGTGACGCTGATTGTGTGAATGTGAGGGGGTGAGTGTGACGATGATGGCGTGAGTGTGAGGGGGTCAGGGTGAGGATGATGGAGTGACTGTGAGGGATTCAGTGTGACGGTGAGAGAGTGAGTGTGAGGGCGTCGGGTGAGGATGATGGAGTGAGAGTGAGTGGACCAGTGTGACGGTGATGGTGTGAGTGTGAGGGGTGCAGTCTGACGGTGATGAAGTGAGTGTGAGAGGGTCAGGGTGACGGTGATTGAGTGAGATTGCAGGGGTCATGATGATGGTGATGGAGTGAATGTGAGGGGGTCGGGGGTGACGGTGATGAAGGGAGTGCGAGGGGTTCAGGGAGACGGTGCTGGAGTGAGTGTGAGGGGGTCAGGGTGACGGTGGTGGAGTGAATATGAGGGGGTCAGCGTGATGGTGATGGAGTGAGTGCGAGGGGGTCTGGGTGATGGTGTTGGAGTGATGTGAGTAAATCATTGTGTCTGTAATATAGTGAGTGTGAGAGGTTCAGAGTGACGTTGATGGAGTGAGTTTCAGGGTGTCTGGGTGACGTAGATGGAGTGAGTGTGAGGGGGTCTGGGTGGCGGTGATGGAGTGACTGTAAGGGGGTCAGGGTGACAGTGATGGAGTGAGGGTGAGGGAAACAGGGTGACAGTGATGGAGTGAGTGTATGGGGTCACAGTGACGTTGACAGAGTGATTGTCAGGAGATCACTGTGACGATGTTGCAGTGAGTGTGAGGGGTTCAGGGTGATGGTGATGGAGTGAGTGTGAGGGGGTCAGAGTGACTGTGATGGAGTGAGTGTGAGGGGTATCAGTGTGACGGTGACGGAGTGAGTGTGAGAGGATCAGTGTGACGGTGGTGCAGTGAGTGTGAGGCGGTCAGGGTGACGGTGATGGAATGGGTGTGAGAGGATCAGTGTGATGGTAATGGAGTGAGTGTGAGGCGGTTAGAGTGAGGGTGAAGGAGTGAGTGTGAAGCGTTCAGGGTGATGGTGATGGAGTGTGTGTGATGGTGTCATGGTGACAGTGATGGATTGCGAGTGACTTTGTCTGGTTGACTGTGATGGAGTGAGTGTGAGCGGAACAGGGTGACTTTGATGGTGTGAGTGAGAGGGGGTCAGGGTGACGTTGACGGAGTGAGTGTGTGGGGATCAGTGTAATGGCGATGGAGTGAGTGTGAAGGTGTCAGGTTGACTTTGATGATGTGAGTATGGGGGGTCAGAGTGATGATGATTGAGCATGTGTGAGTGGGTTAGTGTGACGGTGATGGTGTGAGTGTGAGGGGTTCAGGGTGACGGTGATGGAGTGAGTGTGAGAGGGTCAGGGTGACAGTGATGGCGTCAGTGTGGGAGGGTCCGGCAACGGTGATGGAGTGAGTGTGAAGTGCTCAGGGTGAGGGTGACGGAGTGAATCTGAGGGTGTCACGGTGATGTTGATGGAGTGGATATGAGAGGATCAGTGTTACCATGATGGAGTGCTTGTGAGTGGGCCAGGGTGGTGGTGAATGAGTGAGTGTGTGAGGGTCAGTGAGACGATGATAGTGTGAGTGTGAGGGGCTTAGGGTGACAGTGATGGAGCGAAAGTGAGTTTGTCATGGAGACGGTGATTGAGGGAGTGTGAGTGGGTCAGGGTGACAGTGATGAGTGTGACGGATTCAGTGAGATGGTGATGGAGTCAGTGTGAGGTGGTCAGCGTGATGGTGATGGTGTGAGTGGGAGGGGGTCTGGTTGACGTGGATGGAGTGAGTGTGAGGGGGTCTGGGTGATGGTGATGGAGTGATGTGAGTAAATGATTGTGACTAATGTGATGAGTGTGAGGGGTTCAGTGAGACGTTGATGGAGTGAGTGTCAGGGTGTCTGGGTGATTGAGATGGAGTGAGTGTGAGGGGGTCTGGGTGACGGTGATGGAGTGACTGTAAGGGGGTCAGGGTGACAGTGATGGAGTGAGGGTGAGGGGGTCAGTGTGTCAGTAATGAAATGAGTGTATGGGGTCACAGTGACGTTGACAGAGTGATTGTCAGGAGATCACTGTGACGATGTTGGAGTGAGAGTGAGGGGTTCAGTGAGACAGTGATGGAGTGAGTGCGAGAGGATCAGTGTGATGGTGATGGAGTGAATGTGAGGGGGCCAGTGTGACCGTGATGGAGTGAGTGTGAGGGGTTCAGGATGAAGGAGACGGAGTGAGTGTGAGTGGGTCAGTGTGACTGTGAGAGAGTGAGTGTGAGGGGATCAGTGTGACAGTGACAGAATGAGTGTGAGAGTATCAGTGTGATGATGATGGAGTGAGTGTGAGGGGGCCATGGTGACGGTGTTGGAGTGAGGGTGAGGGGGTCATGGTGACGGTGATGGAGTGAGAGTGACGTTATCTGGTTGACTATTATAGAGTGACTGTGATGGGGTCAGGTTGACTGTGATGGTGTGAGTGTGAGGGGGTCAGGGTGACGTTGACAGAATGAAAGTGTGGGGATCAGTGTGATGGTGATGGAGTGAGTGAAGGGGTTCAGTGAAACGGCGATGGAGTGAGTGTGACGGAGTCAGGGTGAGGGTGATGGAGTGAGTGTGAGGGGTTCAGTGAGATGGTGCTGGAGTGAGTGTGAGTAGGTCAGTGTGACTGTGATGTAGTGAGTGTGAGGGCGTCAGAGTGAGGGTGATGAAGTGAGTGTGAAGAGTTCAGGGTAACGGTGATGAAGTGAGTTGAGGGGGTCATGGAGCCGTGATGGAGTGAGTGTTAGTGGTTCGGGTGACGGTAGTGTGAGCGGGTCAGGATGACGGAGATGGAGTGAGTGTGATGGAGTGAGTGTGAAGGGGCAGGGTGATGTTGATAGAGTGAGTGTGAGCGGGTCAGTGTGACATTGATGATGTGATTGTGAGGAGATCAGTGTGACAGTGATGGAGTGAATGTGAGGGGTTCAGGGTGATGGAGATAGACTGAGTGCGAGGGGGTCAGGATGACAGTAATGATGTGATTGTGATGGATTCAGTTAACGGTGTTTGAGTGAGTGTGAGGGAGTCAGGGTGACGGTGATTGTTTGAGTGTGAAGAGGTCTGGGTGACAGTGATGGAGTGAGTGTGAGGGGGCAGGGTGATGGTGATCGAGTGAGTGTGAGGGGGTCAGTATGACATTGATGGTGTGAGTGTGAGGGGATCAATGTGACGGTGACGGAGTGATTGTGAGAGGATCAGTGTGACAGTGGTGGAGTGAGTGTGAGGAGGTCCGGATGACAGCGATGGAGTGAGTGTGAGGGGGCAGCGTGATGGTGATAGAGTGATTGTGATGGGGTCAGGATGACCGAGATGGAGTGGGAGTGAGGGGGTCAGGGTGACAGTGATGGAATGAATGTGAGGGGATCAGTGTAATGGTGACAGAATGATTGTGAGAGGATCAGTGTGATAGTGGTGGAGTGCGTGTGAGGGGGTCAGTCTGATGTTGATGGAGGGAGTGTGAGTGGTTCAGGATAACGGTGATGGAGTGAGTGTGAGGGGGTCAGGGTGACGGTAATGGAATGAGTGTGAGGCGGCAGGTTGATGGTGATAGAGTCCGTGTGAGGGGGTCAGTGTGACATTGATGTAGTAAGTGTGAGGAGATCAGTGTGATGGTGAAGGAGTGAGTGTGAGGGGTTCATGGTGACGGAGATAGAGTGGGTGTGAGGGGTTCAGTGTAACAGTCATGGTGTGAGAGTGAAGGAATTAGTGTAATGGTGATGGAGTGAGTGTGAGGGGGTTAGGATGACGCTGATTGTGTGAGTATGAAGCCATCTGTGTGACGGTGATGGAGTGAGTGTGAGGGATTCAGAGTGATGGTGATGGAGTGAGTGTGAGGGGTTCAGGGTGACGGTGATGGAGTCAGTGTGAGTGGGTCAGGTTGAGGGTGAAGGAGTGAGTGTGAAGAGTTCAGGGTGATGGTGATGGAGTGAGTTGAGGGTGTCATGGTGAAGGTGATGGTGTGTTGGTGAGGGGGTTATGGTGTCTGTGATGGAGTGAGCGTGACGCAGTCTGGTTGTCGGTGATGAAGTGAGTGTGGGTTGTCAGGGTCACGGTGATGACGTGAGTGTGATGGGATCAAGGTGACGGTGATGGAGTGGGTGTGAGGGGTTTGTGTGACAGTGATGGAGTGAGTTTGAGGGTGTCAGGTTGACGGTGATGGAGTGAGTGTGTGGAGATCAGTGTGACGGTGATGGAGTGAGTGTGAGGTGGTCAGGATGACGGTGATAGAGTTGGTGTGAGGGCGTCAGGTTGACTATAATGGTGTGAGTTTGAAGGGTCAGGGTGATATTGACAGTGTGAGGGAATCAGTGTGAGGGTGAAGGAGTGAGTGTGAGGCGGTCAGAGTGACGGTGATGGCGTGAGTGTGAGGGAGACAGGGTGACAGTGATGGATTGAGTGTGAGTGGTCTGTGTGAGTGATGCGGTGTTTTCGAGGCAGTCAGGTTGACGGAGATGGAGTAAGTGTGAGGGGACCAGTGTGACGGTGATGGTGTGAGTGTGAGGGGTCAGTGTGATGGTGATGGAGTGAGTGTGAGGGGGTCAGAATAATGGTGATGGAGTGAATGTGTGGGGGTCAGGGTGATAGTGAACGAGTGAGTGTGAGGGGGTCAGGGTGACGGTGATGGAGTGAGTGTGAGGGGTTCAGGGTGACGTTGAAAGCGTGAGTGAGGGGATCAGTGTGACGGTGATAGAGTGAGTGTGAGGGGTCAGTGTGGTGGTGATGGAGTGAGTGTGAGGGGATCAGTATGAAGGTGATGGATTGAGTCTGAGGGGGTCAGGGTGATGGTGATAGAGTAAGTGTGAGTGTGTCAGGGTGACGTTGCGGGAGTGAGTGTGAGGGCGTGTGAGAAACAGAACTCACAATTCAATCAGCCAGAGCAAAGCTAAGGAAACAAGAACAATTTATTACAGTCTCGCAAGAACTGGACGCCTCTGCAATCAGATATGCGCGGGAAAATAACACATTAAATCATTCTTATTCAATTTGTTAGTTGCGGAATCACGCCTCCCTTTTCCCATCATATCATAAGCCAGTTACCTCACTTGTTATTTATTTTCTTATCTGGCCATCCTCCTGTCCTTTTTGTTACAGCTTGTTCTTTATTCCAGTTTCTCTTATCACACTATAAGGTTTATTGGAAAATGAAAGTTATTTCATAGCTTAAAACTATTTTCTTTAAAAGACCCTCTTTGTTCATTAAAGTCTTAGCCTTAAGCATGCTACATGCTACAAGAATTCCGTGACCGTTTGTATAATGTTCCCCTTCCCTTCACCCCCACCTGCAAAAACAACATATCTAATCTCCCACAATTCCTCCTTTTTCTTTTTCTCTACCTATTGTTTTTGCACTTATTAGGTCTCCTTTAAGTCATTTTCTTATGTTCTGCCCTCTTACACCTTTTGGCGATGAGGTTCACAATCTTGCATTTTGCATCTGTGTTGTTTGTCCCTCCAACTCTGAAAGCTTTCTTTGACTTTCTCTTTGTTGCATATCACCTGCTGATTGTAAAAGCATCTAATGATTTATTTGGGTTCCCTCCCCAAGTGATGTCATCAGTAGGCTCATTACCCATTTTCGGACATTCAACCCGACTACCAGACCGACTAATATCAATAATCCATAGAAAGCTAGATTGACTATCCACCTTCCCCAAGTAGTCAATCCCCAATTCCTCCATTCCTATCTTTTTTTGTTCCGGTACTGATCACCGGCCTCCCTTATCTTGGCGATTTTGCCTCGCACATGTTTGGAGATAACAGTAATGTTAGAGGAGACCTCAGGTATGTACATATAACATTCCTCTCCAATTTGTGCACAGGTACTACCCTTCTCTGCTAGAATATAATCCAGAGCCATCTTGTTCTGAAGGGTCGTTAGTCTAGTGGCAATCATTTCGGTTGTTATGGTTGCCACTTAGGATTGGGTTTCAGCCAATGCATCGGCAGTACTATTGGCCAACTCTTCCAGGGAACCCACCAACATTTGCATTTCTACTCCTGCTCGAGCGGTCCCATACATTGGGTATCCAAGTCCAGAGGAGGCAATCTCCTTCGGTTACTTTCCGGGTTACCCGCCTTCCTCCCTGTTTACTCCGAGGTATTTTGGGGTCTCTCTCTAACAGCCTCAAATGGGTAATTATGTAGACAAGGTAGCAGCAGCCACTCCAGCCTTTCTGGCTTTGAGGCAGTGTCGGAACTGGATAGTCCCAGCACCCAATCCCGTTACATCCGCCATTCCAAACGTACTTCTCGCCGGGGATAAATGGGTAGGCCTTTAAACCGCACACCCAATATGTCCCATTCAATTCTTGGAGAATGGTTGTGGGAGTAGTTTGGCTGGTATAGACACAAGATGATTTCCTTAATCAGAAGGGTGCGGTATCATTCTGGTTACAGAAGCAAGTGGCATTTACTGCTCCTTTCGGGGGTTGGGGTAGTGTTGGGGAACTCTAAGGCCATCGATAGCACCCAGAGTTTTCGGGGCTGGTTGAGGGAACCATCCCACAAAGTTATAATTATCCCTTTCAAATCTCCAATTTATATCATTTGAGCCCGAGTCAAATTGTTGTACATCGCACACTTCTTCTTTGGTATGTGGTAGTACCGTGAGAGGAATTCCGGATTCCCCATGGTGTGAGATCTCCGCGCATACCCAACAGTCGGTATGCCCCTTTAGTTGAGCATAATTCTGACATAAAGCGATAAAATGATTTCTACCACACCCGTTGGCTGCTCGCGCCAATATTATCGTGACAATATAAAGCTGACCATTCATTTCAGCTCACAACCCTAACTGTCTATTCCCTAATCCTTTAAATATCAGGGAGGAGTGAGTCCATGCAACACTTACAATTGTCTTGGGATACAGTCTTTTTAACCAATTCTTAATAGTCTCTTATCTCAGTCCATTATTTTTGCTCAGGTTGATACTCAGAGAGTTGTCTGTAGGATGAGCCTGCCACTCTGCCGGAGGGGAAGGAGCGTCCTCCGGGCCCTTAACACGAGTGTGATGACTCCACACTTTTTCAGCAGTTCGGACGGCTGTTTCAGTAGTCAGGAGGGTTAGGAACAGTCCTTCCCAGGTTGGGTGCAGTTTGGCATCTTTCGAGGTCTTTATCAGAACCCAATCACCCGGTCGTATCCGATGTCCTGCGAACTCATGAGGAGGTGTCTGGGTCAACAGACCCTTCTTCCTAAGAACAGACAAAGAAGAGCCGAGCGCCACAATGTAATTCTTTATACACTTATCATTGAACTCTACTGTTGGTAATTCCCCTCTTCCACCCATGAAAGGTTATCCAAACATCATCTCATAAGAAGAGAGGCCTATATCACGTCTAGGCACAGTCCTAATGCGTAGCAACGCGATATGTAAAAAAATTATCCATGGTAATCGAGTCTCTAGGACTAGCTGAGACAATTGCTTCTTTAAGGTTGGATTCATTCGTTCCACCCGTCCAGGGGAAGGCGGGTGCCAAGGAGTGTCGAATTCCCAAGAGATTTCTAATCCTGCCATTACGTCTTGTAGGATCATAGAGGTAAAATGGCTACCTTGGTCGGAATCTATACTTTCCACAACTCCATACCGAGGAATTATATGTTCTAAAAGAGTTTTCACTGCACCCTTCGAAGTAACTGAGGACATTGGAAATGCCTCCACCTATCCAGTTAGGTGTTCCAGTAGGACTAATAAGTTGTTTTCTTTCCCTACTGGGGGTAAATCTGTGCAGTCTAACTGTATTCTTTGAAAAGGCCTTACCCCAGGGCTTCTTCCACCTCTTGCCCACACCAACCCCCCCCCCCCCC
>NW_025213882.1:0-854 GCF_004010195.1 Chiloscyllium plagiosum | reverse complement strand
ACCCCCTGAATCACTTCCCCATTCCCCTCACAACTGCCCCACCCTACACCCTCCGAACCACCTCTCCACCTCACTTCCCCACCTGAATAACTTTCCCAACACCCCCCCCACGGTTGGGTAAAGGAGGTTCCTCTGTATTTGGCTACCAAAGCTGATCAGGTTACCCCAGAGATCAAATGTGAAAGTCTACAACCCACAGTACTGTAGTGGGTGAGCCCTGCAATCACTGATGGCAATTAAAGTTGCTTTGGTCCATTGTACAAAATTATTTAATGCCAATCTTAATTATTGAACAGTTTCTTGCCTTTTTAAAGCATCCCGTAATCTGCAACTGAAATCTGTTGAGTTACCCCAATTGCCCCCCACACTAAAAGAAATAAACTCAGGTCGGGGAATTAAAAGCAAGGTCAGTGGAAGTGTTCCTAACTCTGAACCAGGAGGCCTGGCTCAAGTCTCACCTGGTCCTGAGGTGGATAATAACATCTTTAAGCAGGTTGATCAGGAAAATAGTATAAAACAAACCCATGGAAGCTCCTCTTGTCACAAAGTGGTAGTGTCCTTGACCCTAGACCCAAGAGTAGACCGGCAGGAGGCTGGAGGAACACAGCAAGTCAGGCAGCATCAGGAGATGGTGAAGTCGACGTTTCTGGTGTAACCCTTCTTCAGGACTGACCTGAGGAAGGGTTACACCCAAAACTTCGACTTCCCCACCTCCTGATGCTGCCTCGTTGCTGTGTTCTTCCAGTCTCCTGCCTGTCTACTTTGGATTCCTTGGACTGAAGAGGCCTAGCTACTCCACAGGGGAATACCAACATACAAACTATACAAACAGGTTGATTGGAACATTTAAAACT
>NW_025213881.1:34599-37000 GCF_004010195.1 Chiloscyllium plagiosum | reverse complement strand
GTGTCGGTTCCGTACATTAGTCGGGGGTAAATATAGCGTAGAGAGTGTAGTGCTGGAAAAACACAGCAGATCAGGCAACTTCCGAGGAGCAGGAGAAATCCTGAAACGTCGATTCCCCTGCACCTCGGATGTTACCTGACCTGGTGTATGTTTCCAGCATCACTCTATCGACTCTGATCTCCAACATCTGCAGTCCAACATTTCCCCAAGTAAGTGCAGAGTGACAGGATAGAGAGAATAGGTCTGGGTAGTCATTATTCAAAGTGTCGGTGTGGACTTGGGCCACATAGCCTGGTTCCACACTGGAGGCATTCTCTACCTAGGTACACATGCGTAAATATTCGGTACATGTTTGAAAGAATAATAAAATAAATTCCAGAGCAACAAGAAAAAGGAAAAAAAGAAACGAGTCAATTTACAGTCCTTACATTCCATTCACCGGACCACACCAGGCGCAGTGCCCAGGCCCCACCAGGTCCAGTCTACAGCCCACATCAGTCACAGTCTACATTCTGAGCAGGGCGCAGTCTCCAGACCGCACCAAGTCCAGTCTCCAGACCTCACCGAGACCAGTCACCAGACACCAGCATCCAGAGACTATAGACCACCGTAGACCCAGTCTCCAGTCTGCAATGGGACCAGACTCCTGACAGCACAGGACTCAGTCGACACACCTCACCGCGACCAGTCTCCCGACACCACCAGCCTGAGACTACAGACAGCCGTGAGCCCAGTCTCCCGTCTGCAATGGGACCAGACTTCAGACCGCACTGGACCCAGTCACCAGACCACACTGGGCCAATCTCCAGATGGCAGCAGGCCTAGTCTCCCGACCACACTGTGCCCAGTGTCCAGATGGTGCTGGGTTCAGTCGACAGACTGCAGCGGGCTGAATGCAGAGTCTCCACAATGCAACGGGCCTCGATTCTAGGCATACTGGTTCCAGTCTCCAGACCGCACGGGGCCCAGTTTCAATACCACGGCAGCTCCAGTTTCTAGACCGCACCAGCCACAGTATCCAGGCCGCACCGGGCCAAGTCTCCAGATCGCATTTGACCCAGTCTCCAGACAACACCGAACCCTGTCTCCAGGTCTCATAGCGCTCAGTCTCCAGACCGCACTGGGTCCAGTCTGCAGATCGTTCCACTTCGATTTCTTCAGACTGCACGGGGCACAGTCTCCTGACCACATAGGCCAAGTCTCCAGACGACGCAAGGCTAACTTCCCAGACTGCGCCGGGCCCATTCTTCAGACTACACCAGGCAGAGACTCCAGACCACTCCGGTCTGAGTCATAAGACCAGACCATGCTGAGTCTCTAGACATCACGAGGCTCAGTCTCCAGCCCTCACCCGACCCAGATCGCACCGGACCCAGTCTCCACACTGAACCAGGCCAAGTCTCGCGGCCGCATTGTGCCTAGTTACCAGATCACACCTGGCACAGTCTCCTTTCCACGCCGGTCCGAGTCTCCAGACTGTACAGGGCGCAGTCTCCCGACCACGTCAGACCCAGTCGACAGACCACCCTGAAACCAGTCTCCAGACTGCACCAGGATCAGTCTCCGGACTGCACTTGGCCCAGTGTCAGGACTGCACCATTCCCAATCTTTGGACCGTACTGCGCCCTGTCTCCAGACTGCATTGTGCGTCGACCACAATCTTGAAATCTTGCATCCCTGCATCAGCCTCCGGTCTGTGACTCACCTCTTCCTTTCCTTTCAGTGTAACTTTATAAAACTAAACTATTGGTAAACAAACTCCTCCTAGGTTAGATTCCTTACAGTGTGCAAACAGCCGTTCGACGCACACACGTCCACACCAATCCTCCGAGGAGTAACCCACCCAGACCTATTTCCATCTGACTAATGCACCTAACACGACGTGCAATGTAGCATGGCCAATTCACCTGACCTGCATATTTTTGGATAATGGAAGGAAACCGGAGCACCCGGAGGGAAAACCACGCAGGCACAGGGAGAACTAGCAAACTCCATACAGACAATCATGTGAGATTGGGATTGAAACTGGGACCTTGGTGTTGTGAGGCAGCAGGGCTAACCCCGAAAACCGAATAAAAATAAAAAGTACCAAATAGTGGGCGAAGCAGAAGAGTTGTGGCTGGAGCATTCCAAACCTGCCGCCATGTAAGGACATTTCCCGGCTTTTCTCCTTCTTCAAAAATAACTTTAGAGACTCAGAGCGTTCTTGTCCGATTCTTTGTGATGCTGTCCTTGACATAGATTGACGAAGGAGAACAACATACCATTGAATGGCACTTAGGCTGCTATTGGGTTTGTTTCAGGACTCGACAGTCAATCCTCACTCTAATTTTGTAGAGTACATCAAAAAAGCATTGAAAGTTAGAGAAAGTGAATAAAAAATCATCTCACCTCGTCCAAA
>NW_025213881.1:25830-34448 GCF_004010195.1 Chiloscyllium plagiosum | reverse complement strand
GAAAACCGAATAAAAATAAAAAGTACCAAATAGTGGGCGAAGCAGAAGAGTTGTGGCTGGAGCATTCCAAACCTGCCGCCATGTAAGGACATTTCCCGGCTTTTCTCCTTCTTCAAAAATAACTTTAGAGACTCAGAGCGTTCTTGTCCGATTCCTTGTGATGCTGTCCTTGACATAGATTGACGAAGGAGAACAACATAACCATTGATGGCACTTAGGCTGCTATTGGGTTTGTATCAGAACTCGACAGTCAATCCTCACTCTAATTTTGAAGAGTACATCAAAAAAGCATTGAAAGTTAGAGAAAGTGAATAAAAAATCATCTCACCTCGTCCAAAATGCTTTAATCAGAGTGGCCTTGATACAGAAGTACGGCTGGAGTATGCATAGCTCCCCGTGCTTGACAGCTATCTATTCCGGGTTTATAGTTCAATGCATTGCTGTGGTCTGCACAGCTCCCCCTTTTGGGCAGGTATCTCGTCCGGGTCTATAGATCAATGTAATGCGGTGGTCTGCATCGTTCCCGGTTCTAGACAGATATCTACTCCAGGTTTATAGATGAGTGCACTGCTGTAATCTGCAGAGTTGCTAATGCTGCATTTTGGGAAAGCAAATCTTAGCAGGACTTATACACTTAATGCTAAGATCCTAGGGAGTGTTGTGGAACAAAGAGACCTTGGAGTGCAGGTTCATAACTCCTGAAAGTGGAGTCGCAGATAGATAGGATAGTGAAGAAGGCGTTTGGTATGTTTTCCTTTATTGGTCAGAGTATTGGGTACAAGTGTTGGGAGGTCATGCTGCGGCTGTACAGGTCATTGATTTGGCCACTGTTGGTATATTGCGTGCAATTCTGGTCTCCTTCCTATCGGAAAGAATTCGTGAAACTTGAAAGGATTCAGAAAAGATTTTCAAGGATGTTGCCAGGGTTTGAGGATCTGAGCTACAGGGAGAGGCTGAACAGGCTGGGGCTGTTTTCCCTGGAGCGTCGGAGGCTGAGGGTTGACCTTATGGAGGTTTACAAAATTATGCGGGGCATGGATAGGATAAATAGGCAAAGTCTTTTCCCTGGGAGTCCAGAACTAGAGAGCATAGGTTTAGGATGAGAGGGGAAAAATATTAAAGAGACCTAAGGGGCAACTGTTTCACGCAGAGGGTGGTTCGTGTATGGAATGAGATGCCAGACGATGTGGTGGAGACTGGTACCAAACCCATCAAAAACTCCCGAGTGTACTGACAGCACAACAAACATCAGGGAGTAGATAATCAGAGAGATGAAGCAACGCTTCCGATTTTTGAACGTGTCAAGTGAACTCTCCAGTACGATGTTGGTAAGTCCTTAATCTCTCTCCATTTACGTAATATACAGCCTTTTTGTCTGTAAAATTTCACAGGTTCATGAATGCCCATGTTATATTACAGCTGCCAAATTGTTGTTCATTACTATCCAGTTAGAGATTCTCTACCTCCTCCAGATAAATGATGTTCCTGTCTATCGTAGTTAGAATACATTTTTGCACTTTTGAAAACGTTGACATTGGTTGCAAATAGTGAAGGCCCCAGCACTAGTCACCGTGTCACTATATTCAGTAAATTAATAAAGACTGATTGTTCCCTAATTTATCCCTGCTCATGGCGCAGAAAACCATCTTCCCCATATTCCTCTGCAGCAGCTTGGAACGGCTGAATTTTCCCTTCCATTTCTGGGGTAACAGATATGAGAGATCAAAAGATCTGCTGCAATTAGCTGAATAGCCTGTTGCAGTGTCAGTGCGGTTGTGATTGTTGCTGAATATTTTGGAACCACCAGTGAACAGCCAACTTCTGACCTTATGGTGGAGGGAAGGCCTTTGATGTTGCAGCTGCTGATCGTGCACAATGCCTCAAGGATGCCCAGTTTCCATTTGTTGGTCCTTTAGACGTTTGTCCTACTTCACAGGTGGTAGTGCTGAAGACACCTCCAAAGGGACCTCTTGGTTCGAGATTGGTTAAAAGAATGAACTGAATTGCATCAAGATGCCTTACTTTAATAAACTAATGACCCAGTCAGAAGAATCTCTCGGAGTACGTTCTGTATAAAGCAAGGTTACCAGTTTAATAAACTTAGACAGCCTGGCGTAGCTTTGTCCAGCAACACAGAGGTCAAAAGCTTCTGTGTTCCGTGGAGAAGTGGCGCAAGGCTGTTCCTAAAGATACTGTTCTGGACAGATCCATCTGTGACATGGGGCTTGGTGAGAATGATTCCCTCTTGTTGGTTCGCCATCAGTTCCCGCAACCTTGCTGCTGTGCATTTGAGACCTCTATCTTCTCAGTCACTGGTGGGTCTGGGAAAACAATCTTGGTGATGGACATTGAGGTCCTACACCCAGGATATGTTCTGTGCCCTTGTCACCCTCAGTGCTTCCTCCGACTTGTTTTCAACGTCGTGGGGAACTGAGTTATCACCGAGGGATGGTGTGAAAGCCAATAGGTGTCCATCATCAGATTTCCTTGGGAATCTCTGACGTATTATCATGTGATTTTAGGGGTTCTGGAATCAATGTTTAGGAATTCCAGAGTAACTCTTTTCCTGACTATATCCCACAGCATAGCCACCACTGGTGGATCTGTCCTGCCGGTGGGACGGGTCATCCCCAGGAATGGCAATGGAGCTTCACGAAACATGACCCATCAGGTCCGATTCTGTGTGTATGACGATAACAGACTGTTTATTGATCGTGTCAATATGAGGAATAAAGGAACAATAGAGCAGGGAGTTGTCGGTTAGAAAGCTGAATGAAAGTTCCTCCAAATATATGTGTTGCATTCTCAAAACAGACTGAGTAATTCAAACCATATATTCAGGGAAATTGATATGATTTAATGGTATTAAAGAGATATATCTACAGAGCGACCGATATTGGGAACTGAATATCAAATACATTTTCAAGCTTGGAGTGTGAGACAAAATTGAAAAGGAATTGGGGGAAATAGCTGAAGAAGAGATGACATCTGCATTTTGATTAAGGAGAATCTTGCAAAATTCTGACCCCAACATGCTCCGAAATATTCTGTAACTGTTGTTCCCCGGAACATTCTATACCTGACTTTATTTGTGAATGGCCGGACAAGAGTGAACTGAGCAAAAGGTAAGATCATGAGTGAAGAGATCCCTCTCCAAGGAGAACGAGAAACTGTTCCGAAGTTCCTTCAGGTATAAAGGGGTGAATACTTTTTTCCCTGCGTTAACATTTCTTTATGACAGACGATCGACTATAATTTAAAATAAAAGACAGAAACTTACAACCTCTATTTGTCTTCAACGAACCGGGAGGGAATCCTCCAGGACAACAATGTTTTCACCCCACATATCAGGAAGGTCATCCCCAGGAATGGCAATGGAGCTTCACGAAACATGACCCATCAGGTCCGATTCTGTGTGTATGACGATAACAGACTGTTTATTGATTGTGTCAATATGAGGAATAAAGGAACAATAGAGAAGGGAGTTGTCAGTTAGAAAGCTGAATGAAAGTTCCTCCAACTATATGTGTTGCATTCTCAAAACAGACTGAGTAATTCAAACCATATATTCAGGGAAATTGATAAGATTTAATGGTATTAAAGAGATATATCTACAGAGCGACCGATATTGGGAACTGAATATCAAATACATTTTCAAGCTTGGAGTGTGAGACAAAATTGAAAAGGAAGTGGGGGAAATAGTTGAAGAAGAGATAACATCTGCATTTTCATTAAGGAGGATCTTGCAAAATTCTGACCCCAACATGCTCCGAAATATTCTGTAACTGATGTTCCCTGGAACATTCTATACCTGACTTTATTTGTGAATGGCCGGACGAGAGTGAACTGAGCAAAAGGTAAGATCATGAGTGAAGAGATCCCTCTCCAAGGAGAACGAGAAACTGTTCCGAAGTTCCTTCAGGTCTCAAGGGGTGAATACTTTTTTCCCTGCGTTTACATTTCTTTATGACAGACGATCGACTATAATTTAAAATAAAAGACAGAAACTTACAACCTCTATTTGTCTTCAACGAACCGGGAGGGAATCCTCCAGGACCACAATGTTTTCACCTCACATATCAGGAACTGGAAAGAAGTGAGCTGTGCCTGCTCTCGAGTGATTGAGTGTGTGGGAATGTTATAGAAACAACTGTCCTTATGTGTGTGTTTCTGTGTGTTCGGGGAATGAAAGTTTCTTGAGTTTTATGGCACATGTTTCTGGCTCCGTCTCATTTGTTATTTCAGCTCAATTATTTTAATAAATCTCCGAATGCAGTGACGAAAATCCGACTGCATTCTCCATCAGACTGATCACTTTGCCTCCAGGCGGATGGATAATGTGTTTGTTTTCATTCCTCACAGTTAACGTCGTGACGATCTACGTTCTGCTTTGTAAAGATTGTGGATTGTCTCCATGTGTCAGGCGTTACCTGGGGGCCATGGCAGTGGCGGATCTTCTGGTCATTATCCTCGACCTGATACTGAGACACATTCCCATTGTTTATCGGGAACAGTTTTATTTCTTGAGGGACATCCCCGTGTGTAATATCCACGCCATCCTGCTTTATGCAGCCACTGACTGCTCTGTCTGGTTCACCGTCACTTTCACCTTTGATCGGTTTGTGGCCATTTGTTGCCAAAAGCTGAAAAGTAAATATTGCAGTGAGAAAACGGCGGCTGCGGTTCTGGGAGCAGTGACTGTGCTGAGCTGTTTAAAGAATATTTTCTGGTATTTTATGTTCTCAGCTCATTATCGGTTGGGGAGCACCCTTGGTTTTGTAATACACCATTCGCTGTTTTGTTTTCCTGGGTCTGGGTCACAATCGAGTTCCTGCACCACATTCTATCCCCGTGTGTCCCATTTCTCCTGATTCTGCTGCTCAATGTTCTCACCGTCAGACACATTTTAGTGACCAGCAGAGCCCGCAGGAGACTCCGGACTCACACCAGTGGGGACGCTCAGTCTGACACAGAAATGAGAAATCGAAAAAAATCCATACTTTTACTGTTTGTGATCTCGGCCAATTTCGTCCTGTTATGGTCAACGTTAATGGTGTTTTCTATTTGGAGCCGGATGCATGATTTTGGGTATCGATCTGGGTATCTAGATCCCTTTGTGCGGGAATTAGGCTTCATGCTGCAGCTCCTCAGTTGCTGCACAAACACCGCAATTTATGCTGTGACCCAGACTAAGTTCAGGCAGCAGCTGAAGAAGATGCTGAAATACCCCTTTACCCAAATTCATCAATCAATCAAATTAACTCATTAATCAATCCATCCGGGACTTTCTCACTTCAGTTCAGTGTTTCAGACGTGAAGGACCGTGCGCTATGGCAACAGACTTACAACAGCGTTCGTTTGTCCAACCATTTCCCACGGGGTAGTGGTTGTGGTGATGGGAGTGGTGTGGGTGTCGAGGGAGACTTTTCAATATTTCTGTAAACTCTGGGACCAGTCAAAAAAAGCGCCATTCCATTTACTGTAACTATCAGTTCATCTTGTAAACAAAAATCATGTTAATTAAAAAGTGTTGAGCAGCAGAGTGAAAGATATTGTCGTTTGTCTTTGTGTTGAAGAAGCTGAGCTGGAGACAAACAGAGTCAGGCCCAAGTCATGGTCCTCAGGGAAGGGGAGTGACACTGGGCCTGAGCTCAGGAGTTGGGGTTCAGTCACTCTGGGTTGTTTTCACCTGTGGGTGCGCCACTCCGACATAGTCTCAGCAGAATTGATCTCTCAAGCCAGTTGGCCCCATCTCCACTCAATCGCCTACGTCTCGCTCTCTCTTTCTCCATCCCTCTCTCTCCCTCCTACCTACACACGCCCTGTCTTGAGAGTGGCTGGAAGAGAGAGAGAGTGAAAGTGGGAGAGTGGAAGAGTAACAGGGAGAGTTCGACGAGGGTAGGGTGAGAGTGGGAAGGTGATGGTGAAAAAGACAGAGAGAGAGTGGGAAGAGAGAGAAAGCAAGTGAGTTAGAGAGAGAGGGATAGGGTTGAGATTGAGAGAGTGGGAGTGGGGTAGAAAGTGAATGTGGGCGAGAGGGAGACTGTTGGAGAGAGAGAGTGGAGTAGAGAGAGTGAGGGGGGTAGAGAAGGAGAGTCGAACGGGAGTGGAGAGAGAGTTTAAGGGTGGTCGAGAAAGAATGAGAGAGAGCACGAGGTGGTAAATGGGTGGAAAGAGAGAGTGGGAGTGATTTAGAGAGAAAAAGAAGGACACACGCAGACAATAAGCAACATGAATTCGACTGGGACAACGCTACTATCATAGGGCAAGCCAGACAGAGATCAAGCCAGGGAATTCCTAGAGGCATGGCATTCATCCACAAACTCCATCAACAAACACATCGACCTGGACCCAATATACCAACGACTACAGCGGAGAGCTGAATCTGACAACCGGAAGCGGAAGGGACAGACCACTATAAACACCGGAGGAAACATCAAAGAAGCGCTTCGCAGGAGGCTCCCAAGCACTGATGATGTCGCCTAGCCAGGGGACGAAACGTTTGCAACAAAAACTTCCAGCACGGCGAACAGAACCACAACATTAATCAATCCTGCATTGTAATCACGTCACAATTAGGAACCCATCCTTACCCCAGCGTAATACAACAACACCGTATAAGTAACAAATGCTGTGCAATATAAAGCTACGATGAACAAATTAAGGTTGAAATGTGGTGTGTAAATGTGCTCATACTGTGTCACTTCATCTGTGGGTCACGAGTAACAATCAGCCTTGTTAAATCAGACGGAATTAATCTCACCATGCTGTTTTTGAACTAAGAGCAAATATTTTACTTCACAGGTCCAGGTGCACTTATGCAAAGTATGATTATCACTTGGCTACAGGGATGCAAAATCAGATGTAACTCAAACAGCGCACTAAAATCCAATACTCACCACCTTCCCCATAGGCAATTATATTTAACCTCCTTATTCTATTTAAAACAAAGATTTTTGTAGTACAAAACAACAGCACAAATAACTTTACATCCATCCATCTAAGGAATTTATGCATAGTCTGTCACAATAGAAAAAAAACTTTAATCTATGAGCTTCTTTTTCTCCAAACGTTTCAGTAATTAGAATGCACAATATGTTGCAGTACATATCAATGTGTCCTGCAATAGTTAGCAAGTGAACTCAGATTTGAGCAAAAGACGTTCAGTGCAAATTGTATAATACAATGAATAACATTTAAAATCAGATGTGCAAAGTTCATTATTATTATTCCATTCAGAAAGAGAAAGGGGGAAAAAAGTTTAAAATCACACATTAAGTGCTCATGGCCAAGTCAAAAAGCTCAAATGAAAATAGAATGAAAACAAATTTATTTGTACCAAACCTGTTTCTACAAGTAAAACAGCTACTTTTATTCCATTGGATGATTTAGATAAAAATAACTTGTAAGGGTATGGGAAAAAGCAAGAGATGGGGACTAGAAATTGGTGCTCATTTAACAAGCTGGTGTAACTTCCACTGATTATACCTCAAGTCCCTTGGACTGCTTTTCTGTTGACAGAGAAATATGTCCTCAAACAGCTGTAAAAACCCAATCATGGGCGAGACAAACAATGGAGGAGCAGCTCCTCCAATGTGGTTCTGTATCTCTCAACCATTAGTCCAGCTCCATTCACCAGTTTCCCATCTCATTCTTGCTGCTTCGAGGCACAGAATCTAGATTGAGAAAGCAACTAGGGCAGGAGGTAAACAGCATGATTGGATAAGCTGGAAGAGGTATTCTGGAAGTCCTGGGGTCACACTGGAGAGTTTCAGAAAGCTAGAGCAGCAGACTGTTCAGCAATGATTACTGTGTCAGCTGGCAAGGAACAGTGATAGGAAGCTAGGTACCAGGCTGGAGTTAGTTGATCCACTGTTGATTGGCAAGGAACAATAGTCATTTATGTAAGAATCACTGATCAAGCTTATAGGAATTTATAATCATTCATTCAACTTGTTGACAGTATGGTGCAGGATACACTACTTACAATGCATACAAGATAACTCTGTAAAAAGGAGTAGCAATCAGGATAGCCTTAAAATGTTTTTCATGTATCGAGACAGAATACTGTACTCAGGGGTGGATAATTTGAATATTGTTTACCTAGTCAGAATCTTGTATTTGATTCTCAAAAAGGTTTTCAGGAAGATATTTACAAGTTTATATTTTCCAATTTGCATAAATGATTCCTGGAAAGTCAATATTACAGGAGCACCATTTTACGTGGCAAATATCTAGCTATTTTGGTGAACGCACAAAAAAAATTAATTTTATGTTGAAATCTATTTAATCTTAAGATAGATAGCGCAGCACGGTGGCTCAGTGGTTAGCACTGCTGCCTCACAGCACCAGGGTCCCATGTTAGATTCCAGCCTCGGGCGACTGTCTGTGTGGAGTTTGCACATTCTCCGTGTCTGCATGGGTTTCCTCCGGGTGCTCCAGTTTCCTCCCACAGTCCAAAGATGTGCAGGTACGGTGAATTAGCCATGCTAAATTGCCCAGTGTTAGATGCATTAGTCAAAGGGAAATGGGTCTGGATAGGTTACTCTTTGGAGGGTCAGTGTGGACTGTTTGGGGCGAAGGGCCTGTTTACACACGGTAGGGAATCTAATCTAATC
>NW_025213881.1:19296-25049 GCF_004010195.1 Chiloscyllium plagiosum | reverse complement strand
GTCCTGAGGAGTGTCTCCAGATTTACAAGGGATTCCCATGGAATGTGTCATTATTTACAGGGGTGTCCTGGGTAATGTGTCGGCAGTTACAAGTCGATCCTGGGACATGTGTCATTATTTAAAGGAAACGTACAGAGGAGTGTGTTGCTATTTACAGCTGTTTCCTAAGGAGTGTGTTGGTATTCACAGTGGGGTCGTCGGCACTGAGTCGCTACTTACAGATGGTGCCAAGGACGTGTGTCAGTATTTACAGGGAGAATCCAGGGAGTGGGTCATTTTTTCAGGGGGTCCTGGAGAGTGTGTCAGTATTTATAAGGGGGTCCTTGGGAGTGTATCATTATGTACAGGGGATTCCCAGGGAGTGTATCATTGTTTACAGGGGGTCCTGGGGAGTGTGTCAGTGTTTACAAGGGGATCCTGGTGTGTGTCAGTATTGAAAGGGTGTATCCCAGGGAGGATGGCAGTATGCTGGGGAGTCCTGTGGAGTGTGTCTGGATTTTCAGGGGTTTTCTGGTGAGTGCTTTCTACTTTGGGGTCCAGGGTGTGTAACCGTATTCATACACAAGTCCAAGTGAGTGTGCCGGTATTTAAAGGCTCGTCCTAGGGTGTGTATCGCCATTGACAGGGGGTCCTGAGGAGTGTCTCCAGATTTACAAGGGATTCCCATGGAATGTGTCATTATTTACAGGGGTGTCCTGGGTAATGAGTCGGAAGTTACAATTCGGTCCTGGGACATGTGTCATTATTTAAAGGAAACGTACAGAGGAGTGTGTTGCTATTTACAGCTGTTTCCTAAGGAGTGTGTTGGTATTCACAGTGGGGTCGTCGGCACTGAGTCGCTACTTACAGATGGTGCCAAGGACGTGTGTCAGTATTTACAGGGAGAATCCAGGGAGTGGGTCATTTTTTCAGGGGGTCCTGGGGAGTGTGTCAGTATTTATAAGGGGGTCCTGGTGTGTGTTGGTATTGACAGGGGGTGTCCCAGGGAGGATGTCAGTATGCTGGGGAGTCCTGTGGAGTGTGTTTGGATATACAGGGGTTTTCTGGTGAGTGTTTTGTAATTTGGGGTCCAGGGTGTTTAGGGGGTGACTAGGTGTGTATAGATATCTAAATAGGATCCCTGGGAGTTACAGGTAGCGTACCGGGTAGTGTGTCAGTATTGATCTTGGGATCCTGGGGAGAGTATCAGTATTTATAGGGTGGTCCAGGGAGTTGGTCGGAGTTTACAGAGGCGTCCAGAACTGTCTGTTGAAATGAACAGTAGGTTGCCGAGGAATATGTTGGCACTTAAAAGGGTCATGCCGCAGAGTGTGTTCTTATTTGTAAAGCTGTCCTAGGGAGAATGTCAGTATTTACAGGGAAGTCACGTGGAGTGTGCCGCTATGGGCAGGGGTGTCCCGGGGAATGTGTCAGTATTTACAGGTGCTGTCCCGGGCAGTGTGTTGGCATTTACAGGGGGATGCTGGAAACAGTGTCAGTATTTACACGGGGGACTGGGGTATTGTGTTGTTGTTTACAGCCGTTTGCCGGGGAGTATGTTGATACAAAAAGGTGTGTTCCCCAGGAGTGTGTTGGTAATTCCAGGGGATTCTCAAGAATAGGTTTGTATTTACAATGGGCACTGGGGAGTTTGTCAGTATTTGCTCTGGCTCCCAGTGAGTGTGTCAGAACTTACAGGGTGTCCCGGAGAGTGTGCCAATATTTACAGGAGGTTTCCGGACAGTGTGCCAGAATTTATAGGGGTGGTTCTGATGATTGTGCCGGTATTTTTAGAGGGATTCGCAGGGAGTGTGTCAGTTATTTACAGTGGGCTCTCGGGGTGTATGTCGGTATTTACAGGGGTGTTCGCCAGGAGTGTGTTGGTTCCCGGGGAGTGGGTAGGTATTTACAGGGTCACCATGGGGCACACAATTTGTCAGTATTTGCTGTGGCTCCCAGTGAGTGTGTGCCAGAATTTACAGGGGTGTCCCGGGGCGTGTGCCCGTGTTTAAGGAAAGTTCTGTGAAGTGTGTCGCTATTTAAAGGGTGGTCCTAGGATATGTGTTTCTATTGACAGGGGCTCTGACGAGTGGTCAGAGTTTACAGGATGAACCCGGGCAGTGTGTCAGTATTTAGAAGGAATGTGCTTGTGGAGTGTGCCCGCTTTTACTGGGTCTGTCACGGGCGAGTGCATCGGTATTTACAAGGATGGTCCCGGGAAGGTTGTTGTTGTTTACAGGGGTGGTCCCAAGAGTGTGTTGGTATTTACGTGTGCGTCACGATGAACGTGTCGGTATTTACAAGTAAGTCCCGGGAAGAGTAACGATACTTACAGGGCTGGTTCCAGATTGTGTGCCAATATTTAGAAGGTGTGTCCTGGGGAGTGTCTCAGTTTTTTCAGTGGGGTCCACAGGAGTGTGTTCGTGTGTAGATTGGCCTCCTGGGGAGTGTGTCAGTATCTACAGGTGGATCCCAGGGAGATCATCGATATATACAGGTAAGTCATAGGGACGTTATTGGCATTTATAGGGTGTTTCTTGGGAGTGTGTCGTTATTTACAGTGGAGTCCCAGGAGGTGTGTCAGTATTTGCTGGCATGTCCTGGGGAGTGTTTCCATACTTACAGGCGTGCCACTGATAGTGTTTCAGGGAGGTCCTGGAGAGTGTATCAGTGTTTACAGTGGTTCCCAGGGACAGTGTGTCAGTATTTACAGGAGGGTCCCAGGGAGGGTGCTGGTACTTACAGAGGGAGTTCTGGGCAGTCTGTCAGTATTTACAGGGGCAGTGCCTGTGGAGTGAGACTGCATTTCTAATGGTGTGATCGAGGACTGTTTTGACACTTACAGTGGGGTCCTGGGCAGTGTGTTGGTACTTACAGGAGTGTCCTGGGGAGAGTGTTGGTATTTGCACTGGGGAATCCGGGGACTATATCAGAAATTATAGTCCTGAGGAGTGTCTCTGTATTTTGAGAAGGATTCTCGGGAAGTGTGTTGACATTTTTTAGGGGTTGGTGGGGTGGGAAGGTATTGTGTTAGTGTTTACAGTGGGGTGGCAGGGATTGTGTTAGTATTTACAGGGGGGAACCAGCGAGTGTGTTAGAATTTATAAGGATTGTCCCGAGGAGTGTATCAGTATTTTTAGAGGGATTCCCAGGGAGTTTGCCGATATTTACAGGCATGTTTCCCAGGAATGTATTAGTAATTCCAAGGATTCCCGAAGAGTAGTTCTGTATTTACAGGAAAGCTGGGGACTTAGTCTGTGTTTGCCATGGTGCCCGGTGAGTGTGTCAGAATTTACAGGGGGTCCCTCGGAGTGTATCAATACTTACAGGAGGGTCCTGGGTGGTGTTTGGTCATTTAAAGAGCTGTCCAGGTGTGTGTGTGGCTATTGATAGGGGATCCTGAGGAGTGGTCGGTGTTTGCAGGGTGATTGCGGGGAGTGTGCCTGTATTTAGAGGAAGTGTGCCTGGTATGTGTGTCGGTATTAACTAGGGATGTGCCTGGGGAGTGTATCAGTATTTACAGTGGTGGTCCCGGGCAGGTTGTTGTTGTTTACAGGGGAGCCCCAGTGAGTGTCGTTATTTACAATGGGAGCTGGGGTAGTGTGTTGGTATTTACAGGCGTGTTCCCCTGGAGTGACTTGGTGTTTAGAGGAGTCTCCCGGGTAATGTGTCTGTATATAGGGGTCTCCCAGGGAGTGTGACAGTTTTTACAGGGAAGTCCCGGGCACTGAGTCAGCATTAAGAGGTTGGTCCTGGGACATGTGTCCGTATTTACAGCATGGGTCCCGGTCAGTGTGAGCATTTATAGCGGTGTCCGGGACAGTGTGTCAATATTTGAAGTGTCTCCCCAGGACTGTGTCAATGTTTAAAGCAGAGCCTAAGGGTGCGTGTTACAACGGGGTCCCGGGGAATGAGTCAGCATTTACAGTGAGTGTCTGGTGAGTGTTGCGGGATTTACAATTGGTCTCCCAGGAACTATGTTGGTATTTACAGGGGTGTTTCTGTGAGTGTGTCAGTATTTACAGTGGGTTCCCAGAGTGTGTGTTAGTATTTACAGGGGTGTCTTGGTGTGTTTCTCCGTATTTACAATGGGATCTTTGCAAGTGATTCAATATTTACAGGGGAATCCTGGGGACAGTGTCAACACTGAGAGGGGAGACTGATGAAGTCCTTTTCTCCGAAACGTCAATTTTCATGCTCCTCGGATGCTGCCTGACCTGCTGCGCGTTTCCAGCACCACTCTATTCTAGACTCTGGTTTCCAGCATCTGCAGTCCTTGTTTTTACCTACTCAATATTGAGAGGGCTGTCCCAGGGAGTGTGTTGGTATTTACAGTGGACATCGTGGGGAATGTCTCCGTCTTTGCAGGGGAATTCTTGAGAGTATGTCATTGATTACAGGTCATCGCGGGGAGTATGTCAGTATTTAATAGGGAGTTTGCATGCGGGTTGTATCGGTTGTTACATAAGGGATATTGGGAAGTCAGTTATTGATTACAGGGGAATCGCTGTGAGTCTTGTTATTGACAGTGAGGTCCCGTGAAGTATTTGTCCATTTACATAGGTGCTCCCCAGGATTTTGTCAGTACTTACATCGGGTTCCCGGGAATTGTGCCCATAATTGTAGGGGCTTTCTGGGGAGTGTGTCGGTATTTACCAAGGGGTCACGGGATTGTGTCGGTATTTACACAGGTGTCCACAGAGTGTATCATTATTAACAGGGCTGTTCTGGAGTGTTAGTCGGTATTTACACGGCTGTTAACCAGGAGTGTGTCAGTGTTTGCAAAGGGCTCGGGGGAGTGTGTAAGTGATTACCGGCTCATCCCTCGAGTGTGACTGTATTTGAGGATTGTGTCTGTGTTTACCAGATTGTCCTGGGGATGTTAAAATTGTTGTGTGTGGGTCCTGGGGAGTTTGTCCAGATTTAAGGGGGTTTCCATCGAGTGTGTTGATATTTACAGGTGGTTTTCGGGGAGTGTGTCACTATTTACAGTAGGGTCCAGGGGCGTGCGTCGGTATTCACAAACGGAATCCCAGGAAATGCCACTGGGGGTGGGTGGGGGCGGTCTCGCTGTGTATGACCATATCTACAGAGTTGTCACCAGTGTGTATCGGTTCTTACTGTTAGTTGCCAGAGAATGTGGCAAAATTTACAAGAGTGGTACCAGGGAGTGTGGCGGTATTTAAATGCAGGTCCTGGGGAGTGTGTCGGTATTTACAGCGTGTACTGAGGAGAGTATTCATATTTGCAGCGTTGTCTGGGGAGTGTGACGGTATTCATCGGCGTAAATGTGTCAGTACTTACACATTTACAGAGTTGTCAACGGTATGTGTCAGTTCTTGCAGGTAGTTGCCAGAGAATGTGGCAATATTTACAAGGGTGGTCCCAGGGAGTATGTCGGTATTTAAATGCAGGTCCTGGGGAGTGTGTCTGTATTTACAGCATGTCCTGAGGAGTGTGTTCATACTTGCAGCGGTGTTCTGGGGCGTATGTCGGTATTTACAGAGGGGAGACAGGGATTGTGTCAGCATTTGCAGTGTCATCCCAGAGAAAGTGTCAGTGTTTACAGGGGGACGTGGGAGGTTGGCAGTATTTGCAGGGGGTGTCCCAGAAAGTATGTCATTACTTGGAGGAAGGTTCCCAGGTATTGTGCTGGTATTCCCGGACAGTGTGTTGGTATTTATAGGGTGTTCCCTGTTTATGTTGATATTTGCAATGGGGCACAGAGAGTGTATCAGTATTTACGGGTGTCGAGGTCAGTGGGTTGTTATTTG
>NW_025213881.1:9671-18064 GCF_004010195.1 Chiloscyllium plagiosum | reverse complement strand
TGTGAACATTTGATGGGTTTTCCAGGGAATGTTCTGGTATTTACAGAGGTGTCCCGGGGAGGGTTTTGGTAATTTCAGGGGCGTCCCGGGGAGTTTATCAGTATCTTCAATGGAGTCACAGTGAGTGTGGCAGTATTTTCAGGGGGATCCAATGGAATGTTTCTTTATTTACAGGTTGTCCTGCGGACTGTGCCAATATTATAAGGGTGCATTTTGAGCAGTGTGCCAGTAGTTCCAGGAGATCCTGGGGATGTATGTCACCTTTTACAGGGGGGACTGGTGAGTGTGCCATTATTTGCAGTGGAGTCTGGGGAGTGTGGCAGTATTTATAGGGGTCCTGGGGATTGTGTCAATATTTTCATGTGGTCCCATGGAGTGAGAAATTATTAAAATCGGATCCTGTTGAGTGTGTCGGTATGTATAATTGGTTCCTGGCCAGTGTGTCGCTATTTGCAGGTGGGTCCCGGAGAGCATGAAAATATTTGCAGGGGGTACCCAGTGAGAGTGTCAGTATTTAATGAATTCCCATCGAATGTGTCAGTATTTGCATGTCTGTCGTGGAAAGTGTGCCAGTATTTATGGGGTGGTCCTGTGAAGTGTGCTGGTATTTATAGTGGGGTCCACGGCTGTGTATTGGTATTTATAGGGGGTCACGGGGTTTGTTTCTGTATTTACCCGGGATTTCCAGGGAGAGTGTCAGTATTTACAGGATCAGTCCTAGGTGTGTGTTGGATGTTATGCGGGAAACCAATGGAAGTGTCATCATTAAAATGGGGTGGAGCCAGGGATTGTGTCAATGTTGACATAGGGACCCTGGGCATTGTGTCGGTATTTACCATGGGGTCCAGGGCAGAGTGAAAATATTTACAGTGGGATCAAGGGAGGGTGATGGTATTTATGCGAGGTCCACATGTGTGTGTTGATATTAACAGTGGTGTCCCAAGATGTGCGTCAGTACTTATGGTGGGTCCTGGGCAGCGTCTGGTATTTGCATGGTTTGTCCGAGGGATTGAGTGCATATTTAAAAATGATTCCCGTGGGATGCTTCCAGGTTTAAAGCAGGGTTCCGGGAAGTGTCTTATTATTTACAGGTGTGCCGGGGAGAGTGTTGGTTTTAAAGCCGGGCAGAGTGTCAGGATTTATGGGGGTGGGTCCAGGCATTGTGTCGGTATTTACGGGGCTTCCCGGGACTATTTTGGTATTTACAGAGGCTTCATAGGTAGTGTATTGGTATTGACAGCGGTGTGGCCGGGGAGAGTGTTGGTTTTACGGGATGGGTGTCCCTGACAGTGTGGTGGTATTTAAAGGTGTGATCCGAACAGTGTTTCACTAGTAATAGGGGGTCACTGGGAGTGTGTAGGTATTTTCAAGGGGGCCCCAGGGAGTTGGTCAGTATTTACAGGGGTATGATCCCGAGGGGAGAGTCCGTATTTATAATGGTTGTCCTGGGGAGTAGGTCAGTATTTACAGGCGGGTTCCGAGGGAATGTGTCAGTATTTACGTTGGATATCGGGCATCATGTCAGTATTTGCAGTGTGTCCCGGGGACAATATTTAAGGGAGGTGGTGAGGTTGCCAGGGAGTGTGTTATCTACTGGATGGTGACAGTGAGTGTGTTGGCATTTACAGGGGATCCTGGGAAGTGTGTTGGTGTATACAGAGGGGTTTCCGGGGAGTGTGTCAGTATTTGCAGGGAAGGAGTCACATGCAGTGTGTTAGCATTTACAGGTTTTCCCGGAGATTGTTTCAGCATTTACACGGGATGACCCAGCGTGTGTGCCAATATTTCCAGAGGGGGTCATGGGGAGTGTGTCGGTACTTGCATGGGGCATCCCGAGGAAAGTGTCCGTATTTACGGGTGTCCAAACGAGTGGGGCGGTACTTACAGAGGTGTGAGTATTTATAGGGGTTTCATGGGTTGTGTGTCAGTATTTACAGGGGCATGCCTTGTAAGAGTGCGGACATTGACAGAGTCCGCCCTGGGGATTGTCATTGTAATCACACGGGTCTCCTGTGGAGTATATCAGTATTTGACATGGGTCCATGGAGTGTGCAATTATTTACAGGACCATCCCGGAGAGTGTGTTGGAATTTACAGGGCGTTCCAAGGGATCGTTTCAGTATTTACAATGGGTAGGCTGGGGAGTGCGTCAGCTTTTCCAAGATGGGGTGTGGTTCCTGGGGAGTGTGTCAGTATTTAGAAGGATGGGTCTCAAGGGGTGTGTCGATATTTTTAGGGGAATCCCAGCGAGTGTGGTGGTACATACACAGGTGGCCCAGAGAGTGTGTTAGGTTTTGCAGGGGTGTCACCGGTAGAGTATAGTTATTTACATCGGTACACCTGGGACTGCTTCAGTATTCACAGGGGGTTCAGAGGAGTCTGCCGGTATTAACGGGAAGGAGGTCCTGTGTGTTATGTCAGTTTTTACAGAGGG
This sequence comes from Chiloscyllium plagiosum, assembly GCF_004010195.1. Classification (NCBI taxonomy): domain Eukaryota; kingdom Metazoa; phylum Chordata; class Chondrichthyes; order Orectolobiformes; family Hemiscylliidae; genus Chiloscyllium; species Chiloscyllium plagiosum. Next base: position 15,630 of record NW_025213881.1, on the reverse strand, counting down.
GGTCGCTGGGAGTGTGTGGTATTTAGAGCGGGGTCATGGGAGGTGTGTCAGTTTGACCGGGGGGGTGAGGGGCGATGTCTGGGGGAGTGTGTCACTCGTTACAGGGGTTTAGGGGGAGTGTGTTTGTATGTGCAAGGGTGACCTGACGATTTTTTCAACCTTTATAGAGGGTATCAGAGAGTGTGGCGGTCCCTGCAGAGGTGTCCAAGTGAGTGTGTCAGTATTTCCGGGGGGTCTCAGAGTATTTGCAGGTATTTACATGGGGATCCCTGGGATTGTGTCAGTATTTTCAGGTGGCTGCAGGGAGATGTACATGGACGCCCTGGGGAGTGGGTGAGTATTTATGGGGAATTCCTGGAGAGTATGTCATTATTTACACAGGGGTTCCAGGTAGCGTGTCAGTATTTACAGGTTGGTCCTGGGATGTGTGTCATTATTTACAGGGGGTGCTCATGGAGAGAGGAGCTGAAAAATGTGCTGCTGGGAAAGTGTAGCAGGTCAGGCAGCATCCAAGGAGCAGGAGAATTGATGTTTCGGGCATAAGCGTTTTGGATGCTGCCTGACCTGCTCCGCTCTTCCAGCAACACAATTTTCAGCTCTGATCTCCATCATCTGCAGTCCTCACTATCTCCTCCGTGTTCATGGAGAGAGTCATGGTATTCACAGATGCACCCTTTCGAGTGTATTGTTATTAACTAAAAGGTTCCCGAGGAGTTTGTCAATATTTACAGTTGTCTGTACTGGGAGAGTGTAGGTATTTACAAGGGGCATCCTTTCGAGCGTTTTGGTTTTTATCCGGGCATACCGGAGAATACGGCAGCATTTCTGGGAGTTGCCTGGGAATGTTTCGATATTTCCAGGGGGTGTGCCACTGGAGGCTGTCAGTATTAACAGGGGTCCCGTGAAGTGTGTTGGTTTTGACAAGGGGGTCCCGGGCACAGTGTGGATATTTACAGGGGGGTCCTGGGAGACATTCTGTATTGATAATGGTGTCCCGTGGAGTGGGTCGCATTTTACAAAGGCTGTTCACAGGTAGACCATCGATATTTACAGGGGGTCCTCTGTGGTGCATCGGTACTGTAAGCAGAATCTGGGGAGTGTGTCGCTATTTATACGAGTGGTCGCCGGGTATTTATGGCGGGGTAATAGATTGTGTGTCAGAGTTTACGGGGGACTGGTCCAGTTGACTGTGGTTATACGTACGGTCGTTCCCAGGGAGTGTGTTACTATTTACAGTGAATGTGCACTGGGAGAGTGTCTGTATTTACACTGGTGTTCTGGGGAGTGTGTTAATGTTGGTATTTACCTAGGGTTCTGATTGAGTGTGCGGTATTTACAGGGGAATCCGTGGAGTATGCCAATATTTACAGAGGGGCCCTGGATTTTGTGCCATGATGAAAAGGAGGTTTCCGGTGAGTGTGTTGGTATTTTCAGGAAGGTCCTCAGCAGTATGTCCACATTTACAGGATGGTCACGTGGATTGTGTCAGTTATTACGGTATGGTCCCAAGGAGAGTGTCGGTATTTAAAGGGTTGTCCCTGGGGAATGTGTTTGTTCTTTCAGGAGAAAGAATGGAGAACATAGAACAGTACAGCACAGAACAGGCCCTTCAACCCACCATGTTGTGCCGACCATTGATCATCATGTAAGGTAAACATAATGTACGAACCCTCAAATTTCTGTGACCATATGCATGTCCAGCAGTCTCTGAAATATCCCCAATGACCTCTTCTACAACTGCTGCTGGCAATGCATTCCATGCTCTCACAACTCTGCAAAAAGAACCCGCCTCGGACATTCCCTCGATACTTTCCGCCAAACAGCTTAAAACTGTGGCCCCTCGTGTTAACAATTTCTGCCCAGGGAATAAGTCTCTGGCTATCAAGCTGTGCCCTGGGATTCCGGGGACTGTGTCGGTATTTCCATTGGGGCACCGGGGACTGTATTTACAAAGTGGTTTTGGAAAGTATGTCGCTATTTCCACGAAGAGTCACAGTGAGTGTGTTGATATTTATTCGGGGTTCCAGGGGATTCTTTCGATATTTACAGGGTCCCAGAAAGTATGGTTGTATTTACATTGGCGTTCTAGAGAGATTGTCAGTACTTACAGAAGTGTAACCGGGAATGTGTCAGTAGTTATGGGGAGGGATGTGGAGAGTGTTGGTTACAGGGCATGTCCCAGGGTTTGTGGCAGTATTTACAAGAGGTTTCCCTCCACGGTGAAGGTAATCACAGGGGTGTGTGTGGGAGAGTGTTGCTATTTGCAGGTGGATGTTGGGAAGTGTGCAGTATTTACATGGATAATTGTGCATGTGACAGGTTGTAAAAACTTGATTGCCGATTCATTATCGAGACTTGAATGAGATACAGATGCGTTTTGTCGTGGATATGCCACAGCTTGAATTCGCACGTGGCTTTGCATGATTGCAACTGTACAGTTTAGATAGTGTATATGTGTGTTTTAAAAGACTAAGTTTGTTTTTGAAGCTTTATCTTTTACAAATAAAGCACTGTTTTGGTATTGATGGTTCATTATATGCGGGGAGGTGTAACAAAGCTGGTCCCGTATTTCTAAAAAAATGGTCCTTTTCTCAAGGATACTGTGTCTTTGTTTTTCTTTCAGAGGAATCGTAAACGTCATTTGTTGCTAATTAGACTGGTTTTGTAAAGAGAGGATGCGTATTTCGCGCCGTTTATCGTTATATGTAAACAGGTGAGACTTCAGGCCAAACTGGTCACTTTTCACAAGTCACCTGCATCATGAAAGAGGAGTGGGCAGCTCTCTAGCTGAACAGTTCAGACCAGAACTAGTTAGGATTTCAGCTGTGTGTAAAGAGGCTGTGAAGCTCTCTGTCTCTTTCTGTCCTTCTAACTTTCACTTGTGAACATTTGTTCCAAATATTATGTTTTTGAATGGAATTTGCTTATTGCGACTGTGGTGTGTATTCGGAACAGAAAAATTAAATCTAGTCTGCATAAACTGAGTTATGTAGGGGTTCTTTATTCTGTTCTTTTTGTTTAATTGTGTAATTTTGTGCATATCTTTTTGTCTGCTTAAAACCTGGTAGTCAACCGAGCTAACTTTGTCTGTGTATTTTCATTGCATATTTAGCAATACAAATTGCAAAGTTATCGTCTGGGCTGCCTGATTAACAATGTTTTGAGTGGTCTGGTCTAGTTCGTAAGTGTGTGTGTCAAAGTCTTTTTTTCCGGAGGCAGTTACAGTGGGAGGAGGGATGGCGAGGACCAGGTACCTGATGGGAAGGTCAATTTTAAGTACAAAAACGTACTTAAAATTTACCTTCCCATCAGGTACCTGGTCCTCGCTATCCCTCCTCCCACTGTAACTGCTGCCGGGAAAAAAAGACTGTGTAAAGGCGACATGCACGCTATATGCAGTAGCGAACACGGGGCTGCTGGGTAAGTGATGACACATAATTGGGCAGAGACTGTTGGGGTGATGATTTACCAGGAGTAAGCAATGGAGTACAGGTGTTTGGCGCAGTCTGTCCCTGTTGCTCAGAGGGAAGCGAAAGAGGGGCACAGCATTAGTCTTTGGGCAAATCCAGAGTTAGATCGGCAGATAGGAGGTTCTATGAGAATGAAAGAGACTCATAGTTGGTGTGTTGCCTCACAGGTGCCAGGGTTCGTGATGTCTCCGAAGCTGTTTTCGGGTTTCTTGAAGGGGAGAGGCAGCATACAAAAGTCATGATCAACATAGACAACAATGACATATGCAGAAAGAGAGATGGGATGTTATGGCAAAAATTCATGGAGTTAGAATGGAAATTCTCAACGCTAGGAGCGTTTAGGAAAAAGTGGGTGAACTTGCAGAGTGGGTTGGTACCTTGGATTTAGATATTGGGGCCATTTTGGAGACATGTATCGAGCAGGGGCAGGAGTGGGAGTTTCGAGTTCTGGAATTTATATGTTTCAGTAAGAACAGAGAACATGGTAAAAGAGAGGGTGGATGGGATTGTTAATCAAGGACAGTATTATGGTGGCAGAAATGACGATTGAGGTCTCACGTACTGAGGCAATATGGGCTGAGATTTGAAACAGGAAACCGGCGGCACGGTAGCACAGTGGTTAGCACTGCTGCTTCACAGCGTCAGAGAAGTCATTGCCGAATAGGGTGAAGGAAAACCCTCAGGCTTCCACACTGGAAAAAGACAATGTTGTTGAGCAGAATACTGAGATACAAGCGACTAGACTAAATAGAATTGCCGTTCAAAAGGAGGAGGTCTTAGGCAATATGGGCTGAGATTTGAAACAGGAAACCGGCGGCACGGTAGCACAGTGGTTAGCACTGCTGCTTCACAGCGTCAGAGACCCGGGTTCAATTCCCGCCTAAGGCGACTCTCTGTGTGGAGTTTGTGCATTCTCCCCGTGTCTGTGCGGGTTTCCTCCGGGTGCTCCGGTTTCTTCCCACAATCCAAAGTGTGCAGGTTATGTGAATTGGCCATGCTAAATTGCCCGTAGTGTTAGGTGAAGGGGTAAATGTAGGAGAATGGGTTTCGCTTCGGCGGGTCGGTGAGGGTCGAAGGGCCTGTCTACACACTGTAAGTTAAGTAATCTAATCTAAAGGAAAGGTCACCCTGGTGGGAGTTTTATATCGGTGTCCAAATAGTTCCAGAGATGTAGACGAAAGGATAGCAAAGGTCATTCTTGATAGGGGCGAGAGGGACAGTGTAGTTCTTATGAGGAAATTTAACTCTCAAAATATTGACTGGGAAAATAGGTCAAGTACCTCAGGCGGGTCACTTTTTGTTGAATGTGTACAGTAGACCATCCTGACACAATATGTAATAAGTAGACAGGCCAACAAAGGGCGAGGTCACATTGGATTTGGTACTGAGTAATGAACCCGGAGAGGTTTTAGATTTGAAGGCAGATGAGGACTTTGGTGATAGTGACTACCATTCAGTTATGTTTACTTTAGCGATGGAAAGGCATGCGTATATCACGCAAGTGAAGAGTTTTTGTTGGAGGAAATGCAATGATGATACAAGATTTAGGGTGCATTGGATGGGGAAGGAAACTGCATAGGATGTGCATAATTGAACTGTGAAGCATATTCGATGTGCAGTTACTCCATGTCCTTAACAGTTATGCATCTGTCATCCAGGGACGAAGTTGTAAACCCAGGGAGCCGTGGTTTACTAAAGAGGTTGAAGCTCTTGTCAAGTAGAAGAAGAAGGATTATGTTAGGATGAACGTTAACGCTCAGTTAGGGCACTTGAGAGTTGGAACAGAGCCTAGAGAGACCTAACGAGAGAGTTAAGAAGAGCCAGGACGTGATGCGAGATGTCATTGCCGAATAGGGTGAAGGAAAAACCTCAGGCTTCCACAATGCAAAAAGACAATGTTGTTGAGCAGAACACTGAGATACAAGCGACTAGACTAAATAGGATTGCCGTTCAAAAGGAGGAGGTCTTATCAATTTGTAAAAGTTTGAAAAAATATAAATCCTCTTGGCAAGATGTGATTTATCCGTCGATTCTCTGGGAAGTCACGGAGGAGACTGCAGAGCCATTAGTTTCATTTTTCTGTCGTCATTTTCAAATGGAATTGTGCCGGAAGACTGGAGCATTGCAAATATTGTTCCCTTATTCTAGAAGGCAAGTACAGACAACCCTGGAAATTATAGACCAGTGAGCCTGACTGTGGTTGTGGGTAAAGTGTTGGAAAGAAAAGGTAAGAGATAGTATTCTTAATCATCTAGAAAGGAATAAGTTGAATCGGGATTGTCAGCATGGTTTTCTTATCAGTAGGTTTTGCCTCACAAATCTTACTGAGTTATTTGAGAAGCTGACCAAACAGGTGCATGAGGGTAAAGTGGTTGCTGTGGTGTATATGGATTTCAACAAGGCGTTTGATACGCTTCCCCATGTGCTGCATTTCACAAGATACAGATGCATGGGACTGACGGTGATTTAGCGGTTGAATGAGAAATTGG
>NW_025213881.1:2999-8332 GCF_004010195.1 Chiloscyllium plagiosum | reverse complement strand
ATGGGCAATTCAGCTTGGCCAATGCAATTCACCTGTACATCATTAGATTGTGGGAGGAAACCAGAGGACCGGGAGGAAATTCGCACAGACATGCATAGAATGCGCAAATTCCACACATATGGTCGCCTGAGGTTGGAATCAAACGTGGGTCCCTCGCGCTTTGAGGCATCAATGTTAACCATTGAGCGATTTTGCGAAATACTGCAGGAAAGAAGGGCTTTAGACTGGTTTCACAGGTCAGATCAACGCCAAGGGCCAAAGGGCCTGTACTGTGGTAATGTTCTAAATTCTATGTTCTCTCACCTCTCTCCTTCCTTTCAACTCTCTATTTCTCTCTCTCTCTCTCTCTCTCTCTCTCTCTCTCCTGTTCTTCTCTATCTCATAAAGCTAAGCTTACAATGGCAGGGGACCTCAGACCCGTGGCATGTGCCTCTTGCTTGATGTGGGAGCTCAGGAACGTGTCTAATGTTCCTAACTCTTACACTTGAAAGAAGGGTGTCCAGCTGCAGCTCTTGTTAGACCGCATGACACCTCTGGAGATGCTGATGGACTCATTGTGGAGCATCTGCATTGCTGAGGAAGTCGTGGATAGCCCGTTTATTGAACTGGGTTGCACCGCAGGTTAGTATTGCTGAGGGAGGCAGTGAATGGTTGACCAAAAGCTAGAAAAAGAGTAGGAAGGCAGTGCAGGTGTCCCCTGTGGTCATCGCCCTCCAAAACAGCTATACCGTTTTGGATATTGTTGGGTGAGTTGGCTCACCAGGAGAAGGCAGCAGTTGTCAAGATCATGGCACCGTGGCGGGCACTACTGTTCAGCAGGACGGGAAAAAGACTCGTAGGGCCATGGTCATAGAGGATTCTATATCGAAGGGAGTATGTTGGTGGTTCTGTGGCCGAAAACAGGAATCCTGGACAGTATGTTGCTTCCCAGGTGCTCAGGTCAGGGATGTCACCGATCGGCTGCAGAACATTCTAAAAGGGGAGGCTGAACAGCCAGTTGTCTTGGTGCATTTATGCATCAACAATATAATCAGAAAACGAGATGAAGTCCTGAAAGAAGAATTCAGAGAGAGAAGTTAAAGAGGAGGACCTCAAAGGTAGTGATCTCAGAATGACTACCAATGCCACGTGCTAGCCAGCGTAGAAATGAAAAAAAAAGAAGGGGTGCAGATTTTTTGGACATTTATACCGGTTCTGTGGAAGGTGGACTAATACAAAATGGACAGTCTACATCTGAACCAGAACGTAGCCTATGTCCTTGAGGGAGTATTTACTACTGCTGTTGGGGAGGATTTAAACCAATGTGGATGGGACTGGGAACCAGAGGCGAAAACAAGTAGGCAACGAGGTGGAGATTGCAGACTGTAAGAACCATGAAGATAGCATTAATAAAAGGAAGAGTAGGCAGAGAGCAGATGAACACAAAAGAACTGGTGGCTTGAAATGCATCCAATTTAATTCAAGGAGTAAAGCAGATGAACTTCGGGCTTCGATTGGTGCCTGGGATTATGACGTTATCGGAGAATCGACGTTTCGGGCATAAGCCCTTCTTCAGGAGATGCTGCCTGACCTGCTGCGCTTTTCCAGCAACACAATTTCAGCTCTGATCTCCAGCATCTGCAGACCTCACTTTCTCCTCCATTATGACGTTATTATAATCACAGAGACTTCGTTGCAAGGATGGGCATGATGATTCACAACTAAATGTTCCAGATATAAACGCTTCAGACAGAAGAGGAAGGGAAGTAAAAGGGGTGTGGAGTTGCACTGCTGGTCAGAGATAATATCACGACTGTGCTAAAGGAGGACATTATGGAGGTCTTGGTTAGTGATCCATTATGGGTGGAGCTGAGAAGTGTGCACTTACGCTGTTGGAATTTTATGACAGGCCTCCCAAAAGCGAGCGTGAGGTGGAAGAACAAACAGGTAGACAGATTATGGAAGGACGTGGAGGCGATAGGGTTGTGGTGATGGGAGATTATAATTCTCCTAACATTGGCTGGGATACACTTAGCGTCAGAGGTCTGGATGGGGTAGAACTTGTAAGAAGAGTCCAGGAGAGTTTTCTAGAGCAGTATGTCAATAGTCCGACGAGGGTAGGGGCCATATTGGACCCGTAACTGGGGAACGAGTGAGGACAGGTGGTAGAAGTTTCAGTGGGAGATTTCTTTGGGAACAGTGAACGGAATTCTGTAAGTTTTCGAATACTAGTTGATAAAGATGAGAGAGGTCCTAATGGAAGAGTACTAAACTGGGCCAAGGCCAATTATATCAAAACTGGCAGGAGCTCGGAAATGTGGATTTGACATAGCTATTTGAAGGGAAGTCCACATTTGATATGTGGGAGGCTTCAAAGATAGGTTGAAGATAGTGCAGGATAGGCATGTCCCGTTGAAGACAAAGGATAGGAATGACAAGATTTGCGAACCGTGGATAACAGGAGAAAATGTACGACTAGCCAAGAGGAAAAGGGATGTGTACATAAGGTCGAGGCAGCTAAATAACAGAACGTGCACGAGACAACGATTGGAAGAGTAGGACCATTCTTAAACAAGGAAGCAAGCGGGCTAAAATGTGCCATGAAATAGTTTTATCGAACAGAATTAAGAAGGCTCTGAAAGCATTTTATTCTTATATAAGAAGCAAGCAGGTAACTCGAGAAAGGATTGGTCCACAAGAGGTTATTGAAGGAAGGCTGTGTGTCGAACTTGAGAGAATTGGTGAGATTCTGAATTATTACTTGGCGTCAGTTCACGGAGTAGAGGAACATGGTTTATCTTGAAATTGGTCATAGAATTTTGATTAGTCTGGTTCACATTGACATAAGTAGGGAAGATGTGTTGAGCAGGCTCGAGGTTATTACGATGGATAAATCCCCTGGATCAGATGGGATCTATCTCAGGTTACTGAGGGAGGCAAAAGAGGAAATAGCTGGGGCCCTGACAGATATCTTTGTGGCATCCTTAAATACAGGTGAGGTGCCAGTGGACTGGAGGGTTGCTCATGCTGTCCCCCTGTAAAAGAAGGGTAGTAGGGATTTTCCAGGTAACTACAGACCAGTGAGTCTGACTTCGGTTGGGGAATTTACTGGAGAGGGTACTGAGGAAGGGGGTTTATTCATATTCAGAAAAGAGTGCGCTTGTCAGTGATAGGCAACATGGGTTTGTGCGAGGGAATTCATGCCTTACCAACTTACTAGAGATCTTTGAGTGCTGTTGACGTCATATACATGGACTTCAATAAGGCTTTTGATGAGATTCCCCATGGTAGACTACTGGAGAAATTGAAGTCTCATCGCGTGCAGGGTGTTCTGGCTAGGTGGATAAAGAACTAGTTGAGCAACGGCAGACAGAAAACAGTAGTTGAAGGGTGTTTCTCAAGATGGAGAAAGGTGACCAGTGATGTTCCACAGGGGTCAGTGTTGGGGCCACTGTTGTTTGTGATAACATAAATGATCTGCAAGAGGGCACTGTTGCTATGATCAACAAGTTTGCAGATGACACGAAGATTGATGGAGTAGCAAAAATCATGAAGGACTGGCAAAGAATACAGGAGGATATAGATAGACTGGAGAGTTGGGCAGAGAAGTGGCAGATGTATTTCAATCCAGACAAATGTGAGGTGATGCATCTGGGAGTGCAGGTCCATTGTGCACTGAAGGTTGCTGCACAGGTGGATAGAGTGACCAAGAAGGCATATAGTATGATTCCCTTCATTGATTGGTGTATTGAATATAGAGCTGGCAATTCATTTTAAAATTGTACAAGACATTGGTTCGGCCACATATAGAATACTGTGTACATTTCTGGTCGCCATATTATCAAAAGGATGTGGACGCTTTGGAGAGGGTGCAGAGAAGGTTTACAATAATGTAACCTGGTATGGAATGTGCAAGCTATGAATAGAGGTTGAGTAGGTTAGGTTTGGTTACATTAAAAAAAGATTGGGGTGACCTGATTGAGGTTTACAAAATAATGAAGGGTATAGACAGGGTGGAGAGAGACTAGCTTTTTACCCAGGGTGAAGGACTCAGTAACGAGTGTTCACGCTTTCAAGGTGAGAGGTAGAAAGTTTAAGAGGGATACACGCGGCAAGTACTTCACACAGAGAGTGGTGGGCATTTGGAACGCGTTGCCAGCAGAGGTGGTAGAGGCAGGCACGGTAGATTTATTTAAGATGCGTCTGGACAGATGCATGAGAAGGTGAGGAGCAGAGGGATACAGATGTTAGGAATTGGGGGACAGGTTTAGACAGTAAATTTGGATCGGCTCAGGCTTGGCGGGTTGAAGGGCCTGTTCCTGGGATGGACATTTTCTTTGTTCTTTCTTCTTTGCTCTATCTTGCTTCTTCTCGCTCTCTCCCTCTTCAACCCTCTCCACTCCCACTTGCCACGCTATCTCAACCCCTTTCCACTTTCTCCCTCCTCCCTCCCTTCCCACTCCCTCTCCTTTCTCTCTTCCTCCATCTCTCTCTCCCTCACACCTCTCTTCCCACACTCGCTCTTCATCATTCACTCACCACGCCCTCCCTCGCTCCTCCATTCACACTCTCACTTCCCCTTCCCTCCCACTCTCTCTGCCCTTTCCACTCTCACCCACTTTACACTCTCTTTCCCCCGGCTGAATATACTTTCTCTCCACCATTCCATGCAACTTCCTCACCCACTCCGTTCCCACTGTCTCTATTCCGTCTTGCTTCTCACACTCACTCATCTCTGCCTTCCAATTCTCTCTATTCTCCCTTCACAATCACTCTCTACCCCTCCATTTCCATTCCCTCTCTGACCACTGCCCGTACACACACTCTCTCTCTTCCCTGCCGTACTACTCTCCCTGTCTCCCTTACCACTCTCTCCCTCCCTTACCACATTCTATCCCTCCCTCCCTTACATATCTCTCTCCCTCCCTTATCAGTCTATCTCCCCTCCCTTAACACTCCCTATCCCTCCTTCACATCTCACTCTCTCTCCCTCCCTTGCCATTCTCACTCTACCCATCCCACTATCTTTATCTACCCCTCTGCTGTGTCTCTGCTCTTCCCAATCACTCTCCCTCCAGTCCGATTCTCTCTCTCCCTCCCCCACTCCCATTCCACCCTCTCTCTTCCTCTGGTCCTACTCTGTCTGCCCCTCCATTCCCACAGTCTCTCCTTCTATTCTCACTCATTACTTCCCTTCCAACTCCTTCTTTTGCCATTCCCTTCCCACTCCCTCCCTATCCCTGCCTGCCTTCCCACTCTCTCCCTCTCTTTATTCCCTGTCTCCATCATCCCGTTCACCACTCCCCCCTCACCCTCCCCTCACACGTACTTTCCACCTCTCCCGCTCTCTCATC
>NW_025213881.1:0-174 GCF_004010195.1 Chiloscyllium plagiosum | reverse complement strand
TAATACTATAGTGACATTGGCTAATGGATGCTGTCCATGTAATACTACAGTGACATTGGCTAATGGATGCTGTCCATGTAATACTATAGTGACATTGGCTAATGGATACTGTCCATGTACTCCTATAGTGACATTGGCTAATGGATGCTGTCCATGTAATACTGCAGTGACATT
>NW_025213880.1:35071-37000 GCF_004010195.1 Chiloscyllium plagiosum | reverse complement strand
GACGTCCACACAATGGCATTCAGACACTCAGGAAGTAGGTGCAAAGGCAAGATACAGAACAGAGCACAGCACCATTACAAAAGGAAGCTGCTCAAGGAGACATCGACCAACAGCAGAAGATGGTTCCAATCCATCGACCTCTGCGTTATGGGCCCAGCACGCTCCCGTTTTCCACAGGTCCCTTCAGCCTTTCGTCTGGCACACTGCAGGCACGTTCGAGACTGATGTCAAAGACCTCCACTGCTGTCGTGTAATATGCTGTTTCGCAGACGTATGGAGACTGTGTAAATATAAACTTTTTTCTCACTTCGCACATTCTGTTGGTCGAACTGTGATTTCATTCTGAATTCCAGCATGTGTCACAGCGCACACGGACGCCATGCGGCCCACCTTCACTGTGCTGCTTCGACACAGTAAGTAAGCGTGTGTCTCTATTCATATCATTCGCTTGCCTTCTCCGTGTAATTCTGCACATTGTTACTTTAAACATGACCACCGAAATCCCTGATGCTTCTATTGAATCTGCCTCTTTGACAATGTCAGGCGATTTGCTGACCCTAACCACACCCTTCCTAATGTCACTTTTAGTTCTTTTCCTCGTGACTTTAAAACTCTGCCGAATCATTGCCGATCCTTTCAGGCGTGGGAGCATTTTAACTGCATTACTTTCTCTGTCTGGACCCCGCATGACTTGGAAAGCTTCGAATCAGGCCAGATTTCAAACTTCTGTTCTCCGAGGAGAGCTGTCCTAATTTTCCAATCCACCCTTATCGCTTACATTCCTTAAACACGGCACCACTGACGTCCACGCAATATTCCATCATTTCACTTCCTTGTTTTCTGCTCAATGTATACTCCAAGCAGCCCAACCTGGTTTAGCGAAGGTTCTTTTTGAGAAAACTAACCGGGCACTTTTACACAAACCAGGAAACACGGGCGAGTCCGAGATTTGAACTCGGGATCGCTGGCAAGCCTGCGCAGGAGACCAAACTCAAAGCGAGCATCATACCCAACAACCAACGAGCAACACAAACGTTATGCAACCACCCCCGCTCCACCTCTTCAACCAGTTAAGTCTTGCTCAGTATGAAATACATTTGAGATTGCTCTAGGAATTGCAAGCGGCAAAGAGTTTCCAGAACAGCTGATTCTTATTCTGTCTCCCCGCTGCTCTTTGTCCCGGGCCCTCTCTCCTAGCAGAAAGTTAAACCATTTTGTTTCTAAAATTTTCTCTAACACCTGAGTGACCAGTGACAAGCATTGCCCTCCTCAACACAGGATACAGAGAACAACAGAAGAACACTCAGACCTCCACAAGTATGTTATCTCAACAGTGCACATGGGCCAGTATATCAATGTGAAATATTTATGTCGAAGTTTTTTGGGAAAAAGATGAGAAGGCGAGGTGCAGAACAGCGCGTCGTGAAACGGGAAAGCTGCTAAAGACGATATTGAGTGAATAGAAGAGATGGTTTCCCTTCTGGGTAATGCTCTCATCACGCATCCGCAGTCATATCGCCGTCGTGCAAATATAAACTCAGCCTAAATTCCCACATTCTGTTTTTTCGAACAGTGATTTCGCTCAAAACACACAATTTCAACACTCGCAACGTTCAAACTTTAACAAAGTGCTCATAGATATATTTAGCGAACACCTGGAAGAAATTCTTCCAAACTTACTTGGGGTATTTCGGACTGAGTGCTCTTGAACTTTAAGTAAAAGGAAGGGAAATTTGCCTCGAGGCTGTGCAATGTGGAGAAGTGTTCCCCATCTAAACTGATAGTGGTTGACCATCCCAGTGCTTCCCGATGCAGGACTGCCCTGACCCACCGGGAGGTTTCTTTGATAAACTGTCCCGGGGGCTTCCAGCCGTACCGTGACGTCATAGGGCGAGCCCCCGGTGATGGCCTGCAGCTGCTGTGACACAA
>NW_025213880.1:7036-30886 GCF_004010195.1 Chiloscyllium plagiosum | reverse complement strand
GAGTTCTCTGCCACTCATATTTTATGAGGTGAATTGAACATTTCTTTATATTTAGTTTAAGTTACGAGATGTGCTACACGCCGTGTCCTAACAATTGCTGTGTGTGTCTCTGTGTGGGGCAGGTCTGGCAGTCTCCGTGATGCAATGCCACCCTCTGCTGGCCTCCACACGCCACTGCACTGTCATTGGCAGAGGGTGAAAACCAACAGGGCTTCATTCAGTGAGGGGGAGGGAGAGGGCATCTGCTCACAGCTCCATCCAAACTGATGTCTGAACCATGTACAGATCTAAATGTCCTTTAAACGTTGTATCTGTCGCTGCTTTCACCACTTCCTCTGGAAGTTCATTCCACACACAAACCATCTTCTGTCTAAAATAATTTCCTTTCATGACTTTTGTAAATCTTTTTCTGCACACTTCAAACTACCCCCAGTCTTGAATCCCCAACTCAAAGGAAAAGACGTCAGCTCTCCAGCTTATCTGTACCCCTCATGATTTTATAAACCTCTGTAAAGTTACCCCTTATCTCATACTCTCCAGTGAAAGAAGTCCGATCCTATCCAGCCTCCCCTTATAGCTCAATCTCTCCATTCCCGGCAACATCTAGGTTAATTTCTTCTCAATGCCCTTCAGCTTAATAATGCCAAGGTCAATAATATCAAAGTGAACAGTAAAGTCCTTTTCTGAGGATGGGAGGGGGGGAACCAAAACTAGAGGGCATAGGCTTAAGGTGAGAGGGGAACATTTAAAAACGACCTGAGGGGCAGCTTTTTCACCCAGACGGTAATGTGCCTATGCAATGAGCGGGCAGGATGACCAGACTGGACACAGTATTCCAGAAGGGTCCTCACCAATGTCCTGTACAACCTCAACATGACGTCCCAATTCCGATACTCAAATGTCTTACCATTGAAGGCAAGTGTGTTAAACACCTTCTTAACCACACTATCTATATGAGCTGCAAATTTTAATGAATTATACCTGACAGCCTAGGTCTCTGTTATACAGCACTGCCAGAGGCCCAACTTTTAATTGTATAGGACCTGCTCTTTTTTTGATTTTCCAAATCTAATACCTCGCATTAATCCATACTAAACTAAACTTTGGGTGGCACAGTGGTTAGCAGTGCTGCCTCACAGCGCCAGAGACCCGGGAGCAATTCCCACCTCAGGCGACTGACTGTATGGAGTTTGCACGTTGTCCACGTGTCTGCGTGGGTGTGCTCCGGTTTCCTCCCACAGTCCAAAGATGTGCAGGTCAGGTGAATTGGCCATGCTAAATTGCCCGTAGTGTTATATAAGTGGTAAATGTAGGTGATTGGGTGGGTGTGGACTTGTTGGGCCTGTTTCCACACTGTAATGTAATCTAATCTAAACTTCATCAGCCACTCCTCCGTCCAATGTGTAATAATATCGCCTTCACCGTTAAATTTTAAAATTCCCTTCCCATCTCCAGGAGGCCTGCACACTCCGGCCTTGATTTTCACATAGACCCTGAGCTTGGTTTGCCTTGTGTGGTTAGGTGAAGGGGTGACAGATTGCAGACACAGTCGGGGGTGGGGAGGGGAGGCTGGAATGTAATCAGCGGCCAGGTATCATTTCATGCTTTTAGGCAGAGGGCAGACACACGTGAGAGTTTAGTAATACTGATCGATGTTTTGGGGCCAGAAAATATTGTCTTTCTCTGTCTCTGGTGATCAGTAATAAATATCGTTTCGAGACCCTTTATTGTGCAGAGTGTGTCTGCAGGATGTCTTTCCCTAATTGTACAGACTACAGATAATAGGAATTAAATACGTTCATAGTTAATTTTGATTGCACAGCACATGCACTCAACATCCTACAGTTGAGACAAATATCTTGCGTTTGTTTAACAATACAAAGTGTTTTGTGTAATTCAGTAATGGTAACCTGATTATAATAAATCCACACCGAGCTGAAAGCTGGCACTTAAAATATGACCCAAAATAAGGGAATGATAGTGTAGTGGGTAGTGTCCCTACCTCTGAGCTAGTACTCTGGATTTGATTCTAATTCCTTAATTGGTGTGGTAGTGTTCATAGCTCTGGACTAGAAGGTCTGGATTCAAGTACTGCCTGTTGCAGAGGTATGTACCAGCATGTCAGAACAGGCTGATGAGCAAAAACACCTCCAGGCACAAATGTCTAGGTGTAAATCCCACAGAAGTGTCTCATAATACATCAGAACAAACTGATTGAATTAGATTTAGATTTATGAATTAATGGAGAAGGAAGAGGTGTCAGTATTGAATTTCAGAATGTAGTTCCAAGATGACTGAAAAGACAGCTAATCATTTTTATTGGAGTCACATTTCGCAGCAGTAGAGGTTTATAAAATCAGAATAGGGTGAATAGTCAGGTTTCCCCCAGGTCAGGGGCGTCCAAAACGAGAGCGCATTGGTAGAAAGTGAGACGGGAAATGTTTTGGTGAGGTCTCAGGGGGACCATTTCATGCAGAGGGTGGTGTGCGTATGGAATGAGCTGCCAGAAGAAGTGATGGAGGCTGGTACAACTACATGTAAAAGCCATCTGGATGCTGACAGACCTACCGAGCTTTCCCAGCAATTTCTGCATTTGTTCAAAAAATGCATTCATTGTAACACAGCTATTTTGAATACATTAAACATTTTATTTTTTTAAGGATGCAGGGACATATGAACCTGTCTTCAAATCGACCGAATTCATTTTCTGCTAAGGATATGGCTCTGTGCCTGACAGCAGCAATGGTGCACCTACATGGAGCAGGGAATGTGATGGAGACATAGTTTGGACAATGTACAAGGAAAACTCACATGATCCTCTTTGGGAGAGGATGACATTATTGTGTCATTCAACTCAGAGAGGGAGAAAATGTAATCTGCTTGAGAAGGAACGGCCTATTGCACTCTCTGTCCTTCATTGTTCCTCATCACAGCAATGTGTGCGAGCTAAAAAAAACTCTACAGTCATCGTTACCATTCTTGTTTTCATAGAATTCCTGCAGTGTGGAAACAGGCCCTTTGGCCCAACACATACATACCAACCTTCCAAAGAGTAACCTTCCAAGACCCGTTCCCCTACATTTACTCCTGACAAATTTAACTAACCTAAAACTCCCTGAACACTGGACAATTTAGCATGACCAATCCACCTAACCTGCACAGCATTGGACTGTGGGAGGAAACTGGAGCACCCATTAGAAGCTCACACAGACAGGGGAGAATGTGCAAACTCCACGGAGGTCGTCGCCTGAGGCTGGAATCAAACCAAGTCCCTGGTGCTGTAAAGCAGCGGTGCTAACCGCGGAGCCACCGTGCTGCTCTTTGGGCGATACCTGAGCAGAATTCATTGGAATCTCCTCACTGCCTAATGCAAAGGGGATTCAGACAAATCCAACTGTTCCAGGATGAAATCCCATTGCTAGGAGCTTGTGTGAGGAGAATGTCTTCAGAAGCAGAATAATATTTTGGACAATCTCTCAATTTTTACATTTGTCATGGGTTACACTAATAGCGGGGCAAAGTTCTTTCAACTTGAAATTGCAGATATTTTGTTTATCTGTGTATGTGTGTGCGTGTGTGCACGCGCGCGCATGTTTGTGTGCGTGTGTGTGTACAAAGAACAAAGAAAATGTACAGCCCAGCAACAGGCCCTTCAGTCCTCCAAGCCTGAGCGGATCCAAATCTACTGTCGAAAACTGTAGCTCAATTCCTAAGCATCTCTATCCCTCTGCTCCCCACTGACTCATGCATTTATCCAGATGCATCTTAAAAGAATCTACCATGACTGCCTCTAGCACCTCTGCTGGCAACGCGTTCCAAATGCCCAAACTTCCGTGTGAAGTACTTGCCGTGTGTATCTCCCATAAACTTTCCACCTCTCACCTTGAAAGCGTGACCTCTCGTTATTGAATCCTTCACCCTGGGAAAAAAGCTTGTCTCTATCCACCCTGTCTATACCCTTCATGATTTTGTAAAGCTCAATCAGGTTCCCCCTCAATCTCCTTTTTTCTAACCTACCCAATTTTTCTTCATAGCTCGCACCTTCCATACCAGGCAACATCCTCGTAAACCTTCTTTGCACCCTCTCCAAAGTGTCCACATCATTTTGGTAATGTGGCGAACAGAACTATACACAGTATTCTAAATGCGGCCGAACCAATGTCTTGTACAATATTAACATACTTGCCAGCTCTTATACTCAATACCCTGTCCAATGAAAGCAAGCATACCATATGCCTTATTGACCTCTATCCACCTGTGCAGCAGCCTTCTGGGTAAAATGGACCTGCACTTCCAGATCTCTCTGTACATCAACGTTTGCCAAACTCTTCCGTTCATTGTATAATTCGCTCTAGAAATAGTCTTGCCTACATGCATCACCTCACATTTGTCTGGATTAAAAACTATCTGCCACTTTTCTACTCAACTCTCCAGTCTATCTGTATCCTTCTGTATTCTCTAACAGTCCCTTGTGTTTTCTGCTACTTCCCCAATCTTCGTGTCATTTGCAAACGTGCTAATCATACGAACAGTGCCCTCTTCCAGATCATTTATATATATTACAAACAACTGTGGCCCCAACACTGACCCTTGTGGAACACCACGAATCGCATTTCTCCATTTCGAGAAACTCCCTTCAACTACTGCTCTCTGTCTCCTGTTTCTCAACCAGTTCTTTATCCACCTCGCTAGAACACCCTGCACACCATATGACTTCAATTTCTCCATTAGTCTACCATGGGGAACACGTGTGTGTGTGTGTGTATTTGTGTGTGCGCGCCAGTGTTTTTCGAAAGGGAAATATCGATTCTTTATTTTGCAATATCCATACTGTTTACAATTCATCTTTCCATCATAGTTTGAGTTACATTGCTTTGGATCATAAACGTGCTATTTCAGCTGATTAAAGAAACTAGCTTGACTTGTTCCTAAAACTAACTCTGACCCAGTCTGAGACCCATATCATCGGCCATCTCACCAACCTGGTTACATTTAACATTTGTTGTGAGCAGTGGAAGAGTGGGACTAGAAAAGGAAACAATGACACAAAAAGCTGGGGAACTATCGACCGGTGAGTCTGATGTCAGTGGTGGGTGAGTTGTTGGAGGGACAGGATTTACATACATTTGGGAAGGTAAGGGCTGATCGGAGTTGTCAAAGTGGCTTTCTGTATGAGAAATCATGTCTCATTAATTTGATTGAGTTTTATGAAGACGTGACAAAGAAGACTGATCAAGGCAGTTTTGTAGACATTGTCGACATGGACCTCAGTAAGGTGTTCACAACATTGCGATTGGTCGATAGATTCGGAAGTTTCGGTCACATGGGATCCAGAGGAAGCGAGTCACAATTTGCTTGAAGGAAGAGGGGTATTTTTCAGACTGGAGGCTTGTGAGCAGCAGTGTGCTGTAAGAATCAGTTCTGAGTTCATTGCATTTCATCATTTATATCAAGGATTTGGATGTGTATATTGGGGCCATAGTTAGTAAGTTTACAGATGCAATGTGACTGGTCAAACTACTCGCTGTGAAGCAAAGCACCATTGATTTAAACACGACAGATAAAATGAACCCAAAGCAAGAGGAATTTAGAATAAGGTAATTCTATTGGCCAAGTTAACAGAATAATAGATCTAGGAATTATTATTAATGAGCTGTTCCAATATAGGAAAATCCCATAAACACGGTCCCTGGAAGAAAGGAAATTTCAGACACAGAATGTCACAAACATTTCTGCAATCCAGGAAGTAAAAACTACATATAGAGAGAGTAGCAGACAGGAGACATTCACTGAAGCTTCCAACTCTGTTGAGACCCCAATAGTGTCCTGATGTTACTGAGAAACCAAAGCCCAGAGATCCTTATCTGTGAGAGCTGGCGACAGCCATTCAGGCTGCATTAAAATTAACCCAAGGCCTCCCTAGTTGTTTACTCAAGTGGCCTTAACTAATCAGCTTGGAAACGATCTTTCAATCCCTCTCTGAAAAGAATCAAGGACAAAAATAACCTCTTAAAGCTGCAGCATCATCACAATTATCTTTACATCGAGCTGTCAAACAGGAACCAGGGATAACCCAATCAGGCCCTTGGCCCTGTCCAATCGGACGAGGAAGACGCCATTCAGCCCCTTGAGTGACTTACAAAGGAACACGAGGACGCCACTCAGCCCCTTGATTCTCTTACACAGGAACAGGAGGAGGACAGTCAGTCCCTTAAGTCACTTCCACAGCCACAGGATGAGGCCATTCAGCCCCTTCATTCTCTTACACAGAAATAGGATGAGGCCATCCAGCCCCTTAAGTCACTTATGCAGGAACATGAGTAGACCATTCCCCCCTCAACTCACTTACAAAGGGACAGAATGAGGTAATTGATGCTGATGCCTAATGATTGGCTTAGGCCCAAAACATGGA
Source organism: Chiloscyllium plagiosum (assembly GCF_004010195.1). Lineage (NCBI taxonomy): Eukaryota > Metazoa > Chordata > Chondrichthyes > Orectolobiformes > Hemiscylliidae > Chiloscyllium > Chiloscyllium plagiosum. Next base: position 24,474 of record NW_025213880.1, on the reverse strand, counting down.
TTCTCCTGCTCCTGGAATGCTGCCTGACCTGCTGTGCTTTCCCAGCAATCCACTCTCTACTCCGATCTCCAACATCGGCAGTCTTAATTCTCCTAATTGATGCTCTAACATGATGAACAAGTGGAGCAGAGGGTGCACAGACAGACTGCTCCACGTTTTTTCTCCTGTCTCCATTGCTAGTAATACACACGTGGGACTTTAACGTGGTTTTCTAGTGTGGAGGAGGGAAGCCATATGTCTTGTGTGAAGTCTCAAGAAGGCATCTTCCATCTCCGAGAAGACAGCCTGGTGTTCTCTACGTAGGGTGGAAGCTGATGGGAATGGCTACCTTTTTCAGATGCACGGTATTGTGGCTGCTGTTGGGGATTGTGAGCAACCTGATGTTCAGTATGGGTTCACACGCCGACTGCACAATAACGTGGGGAGAGTTAATTAAGGCATATAAACTGTTAGGTAAGTCACGTTAGACTGATGAATGGACTCTCTATGTTCAAATAATGCTGATCTTGTTCATGTTGATCTTGTCCAGTGCATGTCCTGTGCAGTGTAACCTGCATGCCTTACTCTGTCCAAGTCTACTTCTACCCTATGATCTGCCTGCCCATCCTTACAATGATCTGCCTCCACTGCTCTTAAAGAAAGTGTTTCCCTGTACTGAGGTACACGTGGCAATAAATCAAACCAATTAATCCTGTTTAAAGTATGGAGTTTCTCACTCAATCAATATCTCTTTTGGAAATAAGTGATCGCTGCCATTCCTCGTGTTGCAGCGTCACCATTTCTTCATCTCTCACAGCTCTACAGATTAAAGACTTAGCTTCTTTACTCTATCCTCATGTTACCATCACCTGTGTCTATGGTAAGGAGATCATTCATTACAAAGGAGATCAAATCTGTAGAGAGTGCCCCAAATGCTCTTTCAGCCGGGCTCTACAACAGCAGGAAGATGGCTTTACTTATGTACTCGAATAATCTTACAATGAAGGACAGCATACCATTGACTGCACCCATTACTTACACAGGGTTTGATTCAGACAGGCCAGCATAGACTTATGGGTGGGAGATCGTGCTTCCCAAATTTGTTAGATTTCTTTGATGAATTGAGAAAGAAGGTTGATGAGGGCCGAGTGGTAGACATAGTCTCTATGGATTTCAGTAAGGCCTTTGATAAGTTTCCACATGGCAGGCTGCTCAGGAAGGTTACATCGCATGGAATGCTGGCGGAATTGGCCAACTGGATACATAGTTGGATTGATGGTAGGAAGCAGAGAGTTTAGTGGAATGATGAAGGTCAGACTGTAGGATCGGTCCATTGCTGTTTGGTATCTATGGTTTGGTTGAGAATGTACAAGGTATGCTTAGTAAGTTTGCAGATGACACTAAAATAAGTGCTATCGTGATCAGTGAGGAAGTTTAACAGAAATTGCAGCAGGACCTTAATCAGGTGCGGAAGTGGGCCGAGAACTGGCAAATGGAATTTAATATTGTTGTGTGAGGTCTTGCATTTTGGAAACTCAAATCAAGGTAAAAGTTTCATGGTGGATGGGAGGGTCTTTAGGGGTGTAGTCGGCAGAAAGACCCTGGCGTTCAGGTGCACGATTCTCTGAGAGTGGAGTCACAGGTAGACAATGCAGTGAAGAAGGCTTTTGGCACACTGGCCTTCATCAATCAGGGCATTGAGTATAGAAGTTGGGAATTTATATTGCAATCACACCGGACTTTGGTAAGGGTGCACTTAGAGTATTGTGTTCTGTTTTTCACACGTTGTTTTAGGGAGGATGTTATGAAATTAGAAAGAGTCCAGAATAAATTTACAAGGACGTTGCCAGGACCCAATGGTCTGAGTTATAGGGAGAGTTTGGACAAGCTAGGACCTTTTCTTTAGAGTGTTGGAGACTGAGGGTGGACCTTATAGAGCTGTATAAGATCACGAGGGGTATAGATAGGGTTAATGTTCTCAGTCTTTTTCAAAGGTTTAGAGAATCGAGGACTAAAGGGGATCAGTTTAAGGTTAGAGTGGAAGGAATAAAAGGGAACTTGAGGGGTCAATTCTTTACACAGAGGTGTGGTACGTGGATAAGCTGTCAGAAGATGTGGTTGAAGGGGGTACATTAACAATATTTAAAAAGCATTTGGATAAATGTGTGGATAGGAAAGGACGAGAAGAATATGGGTCAACTGCAGGGAAATGGGTTTAGCGTGGATTGACATTCACAAGGTGGAGTCGAACCCTTCTGTTAATTAAAACCAAGCACTCAGAAAAGCTCGTCTCAGCTCATAATCTTTTAAAATATGGGTGACACAATTCTCCTACATTCTGCTATTTAAACAAAAATTAACAAGTTAGTTTCTTAACTTTAATAGTGAACACTAAACAATGACTATTCACAAATACAAGCTCCTCTTTTCTTAACTACTTACTATCTGCCTCCAACTCTGTAAAAATATGCTGTTCCAACAACACACATATTAAACATTACAATCTCAAGACCACACAGCCTCTATCTTCCCCGTTGTATTTACTCTTCCAGCTGCTGGTCTCCCTGCTTTTTTTTTTACTGCAAGTAGGTTTGACATGAACATGTATCTTTGATAGAGATGTGTCTTTGAGATGGCCAGTTAAGCCTCCTGCTCTACAACAGTTACTCTGCTGTTGGATGGCAGTGAATCTCCCTCCAATGTTCAAAATGCTGGCTTTATATCCTCCCCCGATGCAATAATTCTCATAATTTGATTGCTTTCCAGGTGTCCAAACAATAATATTCAAATTCCGTTGGCTTCTGGTTTAAACTCTTGTTTAAGCGTTGTTTAAACTCTTTGTTTGCATTTGAATTTCTGTCAAAACAGCAACCATAACTCAGGTATGCATTTCCCAGCTAATTGTGACATGTGGAACAGCCTGACCTTTAGCTGGCATATGTGGCTGTACAAAGATTAAAATATTGTCAGGCCAGTGCGAAACTTAATCATTATTTTTCACTAATGGACATGGACTTTTTCTGGTGGATATTGAGTTTTTTCGACAAGTAGCCAATTGGTCATTCAATTCCATCATCATCTTTCTGTATCAATACATCTCCGACCACTATATCACTCTCATCAAATACAATTTACAAATGTTTTCAAAATATTTGGTGCAGCTAAAACTGGTGTAGTGATAAATCCTACTTTAAAATTCTCAAATGCCACCTGGCATTGTTCTGTCCACCACAATTCTGTGTTCTTCTTTAATAAATCCATCAGTGGTGCCAATACGCTGCTGAAGTTTGGAACAAACTTTCGATAAAATCCATTCAGTTGCAAAAATCGAAGCACCTCTTTCTTCGAGGATGGTCGTGGAAATTCCTCAAAGGCCCTTTGTCTTTCTGTTCAATGGCGTCTACCTTCCATGTCCAATGTAATGTCCCAAGAACATCATCTCTGCATTCGCGAATTCTGTTTTCTTTAAGTTTATTAACAAGTTTGCTTCTTGTAATCGTTCAACATGCTCTGCCAACTGTAACATGTCAGCTTTCAATCACTTCATAAAGGTCATACAGATAAACTGCTCGTTTTGTTTGTCTGGCCACAACTTTGTTCCTGTGTCTTAAATGTGTCTGGAGCATTATTCATTCACATGACATTCTCTAACGTTTTTTGTCATATCCGGTAACTTTACCAGATAGTTTAACTGACTCTACATTTGTTTTTTATTTGAAAGGGGCCACTAAACCTGGCTTTGAAGAGATTTCCTACCACTGGTGGCAATATTAATACCACATCCCCACGGGAAATCTTCAAAGTTTCAGAGTTTTTATCTGCCACCTGCATCACTCTGTACTGTGCCCTCTTCAGGTGCTGTTTAGTTAACTCACCTACTCGGTCTAATCTCTCCCTCACCTCAGATACATAATCCAAGTGTGAGATCACCGACTTCGGTCTTGTTGCTTTATATTTAACCAATTTCAAAGGACCTCTCACTTCATGTACGAATCTTAACTCAAAGGAAATAAACTGAGTAGATTTATTTGGGCCATCTCAAATGGCAAACAATTTTATGGGACACCTTTATCCCAAACATTTGGCCAATCCTGATAGTATGGTGTTAACATGGTCTTTAGCGTCTGATGCTAACTTTCCAAGTCTCCCTGGGATTCAGGATGGGACGCACTTGATTTGAAGTGCTGTCTGCCTAGGCTATCCATGATTTACTTAAGCAGCTGAGCGGTAAAATGCGACCCTTGGTCTGACTGAATCCCTCTGTGTAGCCCACAGAGAGTAAAGAAAGCTACCAACTCCTCCACCTCCGTTTTTGCCTTAACACTCCATAATGGAATTGCCTCTGGAAATCTGGCACACACATCCATTATTGCCATCAAATATTGGTTTCCACTTTTATTTAAAAAAGGGAGCTGCACAATTAATCATAAGGCACGTGAAAGTTTCTTCGAATGCAGTAATTGCCAACAAAGGTGCTGATTTCATTATTGACTATGACTTCCCAACCACTTGGCATGTATGACATATACAACAAAAATTAACTACGTCCTTGTGCATTCCAGGCCACTAGAAATGCTTCTGTCCCTTAGCCTGAGTCTACCATACACCTAGGTGACCGCATGCAGTTAGTTCATGTGCTACCCGTAACATTGTATGCTACTGCGAACACAACCTGGTGCACTTCGGCCCATTTCCCTTCTGCAATAACCTGTTGTGGTCTCCATTATAATTTTAGGTTTCTATCTTTAAGTTAATAACGTTCGACGATATATTCTGATTCATTTTCTCATTGATTGGGTTTTGTGTATATGTATATATATATGTGTGTATATATGTGTTGTAAGTCCCCCAGGACTAACGACCTCTGCCTGACCCTCTGCCTGTTCAGGTTTTGTTTCCTGCATCGTTACATCAAACAGGGTGTCAGTTAACTGAGCATCAACTCCTTTGTCTTTTTCTTTCGTTTTCCTTAACTGTTGTAACTTTTGACAGTGGGATTCTGTTACTACACAGTTTGTAAAATATCCTGAGTGTTTTTTTTAACTCCCCAGTTGCCTCGTCTTCCTTTGACTTCTCCATCACAAGGGGTGTCTCTCCCACCTTGGATCCTATTAAATCGTTCCCAAGAAGATACTGTATTCCTGAAACTGACACTCTCTCACTCACTATCACTGTTACTGTTACTTCCCCAACCTTGATTTGGCACTCCTGATGTTACACAAGGGAATGCTTAATTTCTGTCCCCATTCAACAGATTTTCACGCTCTTGAGTAACATGTCAGAAAGAGTGAAAATACTTCCATCTCTTACTATTAGAAGCTGAGAGAAAGCGAGGACTGCAGATGCTGGAGATCAGAGTTGAAAAGTGTGGGGCTGGAAAATAACAGCACGTCAGGCAGCATCCGAGGAGCAGGAGAATCGACATTTCAGGCACAAGTCCTTCATCAGGAAAGTGGGGCGTAAGGGAGGGCGAAGGGGTTGAGAAATAAATAGGAGAGTGGGGGTGGAGCTGGGTGGGAGGTAGATTGGAAGGCGATAGGCAGATGCAAGTGGGGTGTGATGGTGATAGGTTGGAGAGGAGAGCGAAGGGGATAGGTGGTAGGACAGCTGGAACCCTCAAACTATACAGCATCAACATCAAATTCACCAATTTCGAAATCTCCCCTCCCCCAACCTCATACCAGATCCAACCGTTGAACTTAGCACTGCCCTCTTGCGCAGTCTTAATTGTCCATCTTCCTTCCCACCTATCCACTCCACCCTCCTCTCCGACATATCACTATCACTCCCACCTACATTTTCCTATCATCCTCCTAGTGACCCTCCCCCCAGCCCAACTCCTACCCTCCTATTTATCTTTCAGCCACGCCACATTCCTGATTATTGGTTTATGCCTGATATGTCGATTGTCCTGCTCTTCAGATGCTGCGTGATCTGTTATGCTTTTCCAGTGCACCACTTCTCAACTTTTAGAGACTGAGCAGATTCCGTATCTCACAAAATTATAAATTCTTGCCCTTCTCTCCCTGTTCTTTCTGAGTAAACTTCATCCACAGAGGCAAATTCTTTGTAGAGATCAGGCACTGACTCCACAACCAGCCCCTGCTTCGGCTGTACACTGTCCTGCAGCTCCTCATCTTCACTTGGGGTCTCCTTTACCAGTTTCACGAATGCCACTGGCTTTTCTCTTTTACCACATCTGTGTCCTAGCTTACTGCAATGAAAACGCCTTTTTCCCAGTGCCCCTCTTAAATCATCGGCATGAAAATTTTATTTGTTCCATTCCATTATAGTGAGGACACCTGAGGCCTTTCACCACCTTTCAACACCTTGGGGGTTCTTTTTTCACCTGTGGTAAACTATTGCCAGGATGGCCTACTGTTTGTTTTGTAGTGTAGGATCTCACCTTCTCCCAAATTCTATCCCTCACAGAATGAAAATAAACCCAGAAACTAAATTTCATCTCATGTTCCAATGCGTATTTACAAACCATTTCTGCCGCACATCTCACTTCCTGAACTTTCTGTTCATTCACATGAATTCTTACCGTCTCTGGAAGGAGTCTTTAAACTCCTCCAGCAGAATAATCTCCCTTCGAGCCTCACAGGTCTTATCCATTTTTCTGGCCAGCACCCATCTATCAAAATGACTGTGTTTAATTCTTTCAAACGCATCATATATCTGACCTGGTTCCCTGTCTATATTTCTGAACCTCTGTCTATATGCTTCTAGTACCAATGCACATCCTCTCAAAATAGTCAGTTTCACATCTGCCTAACCTCTTGACCCCTCATCTGACAGCGCTGCACATGCCTCACTAGCTGTGTCCATCAGCTGAGTCTGAAGGAGCATTACCCACAAGTTCACTTGACACACCATCTGCCGAGCCATATTTTTCCAATGAAATCAAAATAGATTTTGACATTTTTCTCACCGAAATATGGCAATGTATTAACATAGCTGAATACACCCCTATGTTCTCCCTTCATCTCCATCCTGTTAATTTAACTTTCTTGTCTAATTCCCAACTTCCGAATTTCAAATTCTCTCTCTCTTTTTCCTCTCTTTCCCTTTCTCTTTTTTCTCTCTCTGTTTCCGTCCCTTTTTTCGCCTTCGAACTCCAGTTGCCATATTTGCAATTTAAGTTTTTTCTAACTCTACTGCACTTGTCTGTTTCTCTGATCCTCCAAAGTACTTGACCAACTCCATTACAATTTCAGCTTTCCTTTTGTCCCTGGTTAAACCCAATGCCAAACTATTTGCTAATTCTAAAAATATTCCTTCTTCTGTCTTTCTAAACTTTCTTGGCAAATGTGGGAACCTCTTTAGTAACGTTAAAAGCCATTTCCCTCACTTTTAATTTAACTAACCACAAGTGAACAAAATTAAACGAATTTTCCCACAGGTTTTATTTGAAGATCTAGGTCATTAATTGCCATGTGTTGAAATTTGCTGGGACCTTTTGTACCCCAACTCTGTCCAAATTCCACACGGCAAGGCTGCAAACTGTTATGACATCAATGACAAATCCCTCTGTTAATTAAAACAACACACCCAGAAAAGCTCATCTCACCTCGTAATCTTTTAAAACGTGAGTGACAGAGAACTCCTAAATTCCACTGATAAACGAAAAATGACAATTTTTATGTTTGCACGTTGGCTTGCTGAAGCGCAGTGATATGTCCCGCCTCTCTATTTATAACTCTTCGTTTCTTAAAGTGAGTGATGTCATTTCCGGTTCTTTTTTTTTAACAAGAGAATGTAGATAGGATTTAAATTAATGTGTTTATTGATGGACCTCTGGTTAGAATGCCATTCCTCTAAGAAGGTCCATTAATGTCTCAGCATGTGTGTGTGTTGCCCCAGTGAAAGTGATCTCCTTCTTTCTCTGAATGTAAGGAACATAGTGATAGTGGGTCGTGTCTTTTGGTGGCCATTTGGGGTTCATGTATCCTGGTAGCACGACAACAGTACCATTACAATGATGGAAGAGTGAATTTATATACACTGATTAATCAATGTGTGCGTGCAGATAAGTAATACTTTTCATCGGTGCGCAACATTATAAATGAACAGCGGAGACACAGTTAACGAAAAATGATGCATATGATGTATAAAATTGACAAAACATTAAAATATTATTTGATGCTCAACTAAAGTGATATGTTCCCCTTCTCTCAACGTTCCCTCCCTTTATGGAATTCCCTCCTCTTTTCTCTCATTCTTATCAGGATGTGTGTTATAAATTCCTGCTTCTGGTGTCCCAACTTATTTCAGTTAATCCCCTTTCTACCAGGAATTAAATATATTGTCCTGCTGGGTTCTTTCCAAAGCTAGTATCTGTCATATTATTGGAGATAAATATTCTGGCATCAGACCCAGCATTTGAACATATTATTCTGTTGTACTTATACTATACAAAGGACCGCAGCACACTGGAATTGCCAAAATATTGAGGAATGCCCATCTACGACTTTCAGTATTCTAGTTATCTCATTTTTCACATTTCCTCATCTATATTCTCTCACTCTTTCTCTCTTTGTATCTAGTTAAGAAATTTATCAATTATTCTTCGCATGCCTTCTCTCAAAACTCCTTTCGGTTTATATCTGTTGCTCTCTTCTCAATGTAATGTGATTATAAGTGAACAATGTAACAACTAAGGCATGCGGGAGGAGCTGGCCAGAGTTCCTTGGAAGGGGAGCCGATCAGGAAAGACCATGGACTAGCAAAGGCAGGAATTTCTGTGGAAAATTCAGAGGATATCAGAAATTCATGCCAAAGGAGATGAAACATACTCATGGGAGGACAAGGCAGCCATGAGTGATAAGGCATCAAACCAAAAGAGAAAACATACAATGTGGTGAAGATGATTGGGAATCCAGAGAATTCATTGGCTCTGAAACTACATAAGGCTGGCATCACTGACACTACAGAACTCTGAATCATGGTCAGGGAGAGAAACAGAGGGAAAGACATTCATTTTAAACACAGAAGATCGTATTACTCAAGGAAAAAAAATCAGCTGAATTAAACAATTGAATTAAAATCAGTTAATTGGTTTTGCAGAATGTGTCAGGTTGGAAGCATGACCCTAGGAGAGACTCTCAGCAGAATGAGAGTATGAAAATGGAGCTCCAACTCTGACATCTCCCTGGCAATGTGGAAAATTACTCAGCTATGTCCAGTCCCCTCAGAGGAGAATAACTACAATCTGACCATTTACTACCCCTTCAGTCCCATCACGACAGTCAAATTGCTGGGTGATATTTTTGTCGGAGCTGTCAAGCAGCAAAGAAATAAAATGCTCAGTGTGGTTTCCGACAGGTCCCCATGGAGAGATGGTGCTTTTGTGGAAATGTTACTTGATTACTAATCCAGACCAGGCTAATACTCTGGAAATTAAAAACAATTGACAAAATATTAAGGTGCAAAATCTGGTGTCAGTTATATTGACCTTTAAGTCAATGTCGATTGTACACACCAATTTCTTTCCCCAATTTACTTTCAGGAAGTGAATCTCCCGTGCTTTCCTGGTATAGCCTAAACGTGACTGCAGACACACAGACATGTGATAAATTTTTCAATGGTCTCTGAATCGGCCAAGCAAGACACTCTATTGTATCAAACTGCTCCGAGGTCTTAAAGGATAAACCCGGACAGAAATCTCGGCCCCAGCCTCAGTAATGGAAAATGAATGAGAAACACAGTCCTGTCATCAGTGCATAGACCTCCTTCCTAACATCTGAGAGCTTGTGACAGCATTTACAGAGCTTTCCCACAGAATGCACAGAAACATCAGGAATGGAGTAGGCCATGCAACACATTGAGCCTTCCTCATTGTCGTTCATGTTCAAACATTTCCGCAATGCACTTATCCCACACAATGAATATATCAGTTAATGTGATTAACCTTGGGAAGCTATAAAATAGGAAGTGCAGTAGTCCCTTTGGTACATCGAGTTTGCTACCCAATTCAATATAATATTGGTTGGCTATTTATTTCCACGCCGTTCTCCTGCTCTCCCACCATTCCTTTACTGTCTCTAAATCCATATTTATATTCACTATCTTGGCTTCCTGGTTCCAGCGCATTCCCCAGCTTCACCAGTCTCTGAGTGCAGACATTTATTGTCATCTCAATGCAGAATGGCCTGTCTGTACATAATACTGTGGCCCCTTGTTTTAGACACCACAGCCTTGGGAATTATCATCCCTGCTTCCAATCTGTCTCACCCTGTCAGAGTTTTATATATCTCACTGAGATCTCCACCCATTTTCCTAAACCAAATTGAATTCAGGCCCAGTCGCCCCAAACACTGCTCCCACAAAAAGCCTGTCATCATAGAGATCGGTCTGGTCATCTTTCGCTGTTCTCCCTCAATGTCAGGTTTGTACTTTGTTAGGTATACAGACCAAAACTGCACACGATATTGCACAATGTTCGAGATGGGGTCTCACTAAGGCCTTGTACAGCTGCAGTAAGACACCCTTACTCCTGGACTCAAATCCCCCTAAAATGAAGGTCAGCACACCATTGGTCTTCCTAACTGTTTTATTTCCTTCAATATTGCTTTCAGTGACTGGTGTACAGGGAGATCCAGATCCTTTTCAATGTTACAGCTCCCCACTTGGTGAGTCTATGTCCACTGGTCAGCGTGCCAATGCATTCCCAGTATTCACTTCAGGGTGCAGAACTCACTGCGCTGCAGGGACCACGGAGGGGTGCTCAGAAGGAAACAACAAAAACGAGCATACATCGCTTTTTAGATCAACATATTTCAAACAATTACTTTTCAAACGATAGGCTTCCAGTCTATTGTTCCCGCCAAAGGGCATACCGTCACCTCTACCCACCTTGCTCTCCATCTGACACGTATTTGCCCATTCACACCACTTGTCTTAGTCACAATGAAGCTTTTTTGCAACCTCCTCACCCACTCACAATCCAACGTCCTTTAGTTCTGTCGCAGGTTGGGATATATTGCATTTGATTCCCGCAACCAAATGTTTAATGGGTATTGTGAACACCTGGGGCCTGACCACCGATCCCTACGATACCTAAGCAACCTTCCTATGTTAATTACAAAATATATGTATTTATTTAAAGAATCTGGGTGTGACTGGCTGGGCCAGCATTTATTGCCCGTCCCTCGTTGCCCTTGAGAAGTTGGTGGTGAGCTGCCTTGTTGAACCATTGCAGTCCACTGTGGATTCAGCGATGGTAGCACCATTGACTACCAAGGGGCCGTGTTTAGATTGTATTTTAATGGTGATGGTCAGGGTCTGGCATTTGTTGGCCTGAATATTACTTGCCACTTGTCAGCCTGGATACTGTCTAGATCTTGCTGTGTTTAGACCATGGACTGCTTCAGTATCTGAGGAGCCACAAATGTTGCTGAACATGGTGCAATCATTGGCGACCATCCCCACTTCTGACCTTAAAATGGAGGGAAGGTCATTAATGAAGCAGCCATGAAGATGTTTGGGCCTAGGCCACTGACCGAGATTCCGACAGACTTGTCCTGGAGATGCGTTGACTGAACTTTATCAACCATAGCAATCTTCCTACGTGTCAGGTATGATTCTTAACAGCGGGGAGTTTGCCCCGAATACCCATTGATTCCAGTTTTGCTGAGGCCCCTTGATGCCACACTTGGTCGAAGGCATGCTTGTTTTAAAGGGCTGTCATTCTCATCCCACCTCTAGAATCCAGCTCTTTTGTCCATGTTTGAATCAAGGTAATGAGATCAGGAGCTGGGTGACCCTGGTGTAGCCCAAACTGGGCGTCATTGATCAGGTTATTGCTGAGCAGGTGCTCCTTGTAAGCACTGACACTTTCCATCACTTTACTGCTGATCGAGAGTAGACTGATGGGTGGTAATTGACCGTATTGGATGTGTTCTGCTTTTTACGTATAGGAGATATTTGGGTAATTTTCCACGTAATCAGGGAAATGTCGCTGTTGTAACGGTATTGGAACGGCTTGGCGAGGGCAGTGACAAGTTCTGCAGCACAAGTTTTCACTACTATTGCCAGAATGTTGTCAGGGTATGTACCCTCTCGCGTATCCAGTGTCTCCAGCTGAATCTGGAAATCGCGTGGAGTGAATCAATGTGGCTGATGACTGGTAACTGAACTGCTGAGGAGCACTGGAGGAGGCTGAGGTGGGGTCATCCACTCAATACTTCTGACTGAAGTTTATTGCGAATGCATGAACGTTATCTTTTGCACTGAAGTGCTGGGCTCTTCCATCCTTACTAATGTGGATACTTGTGCAATCTCTTCCTCCAATGACTTGTTTAATTGTCCATAACTATTCTCAATTAGAAGTAGAAGGACTGCAGAGCTGAGATCTGATCAGTTGCTTGTGGTATCACCTAGCTCTGTCTATGACTTACTGCTTGTGCTGTTGGGTACACAAGTAGTCCTGTTTGGTGGCTTCACCAGGCTGACACCTCATTTTCAGGTATGCCCAGTGCTGTTTCTGCCCACCTGCACCCTCTTTTGAACCAAGGTTGATCCTCTGGCTTGATGGTAATTGTTGTGAGGGGGATATGCCAGGCCATGAGATTGTGCTGGAGTACAATTCTGCTGCTCTTGATGACCCACAAACGTGTATGGAAACCCGGATTTGAGCTGCTCGATCTGTTCGAAGTCTGTTCTATTTAGTACGGTGGTACTGCCACCCAAAAGTGTGGAGGTTATTCTCAAAGTGAAGGTGTGACTTTGTCTCCACAATGACTATGTGGTAGTCACTCTTACCCGATACTGTCATGGACAGATACTTCTGCAACTGGCAGATTAGTATTGCTGTGGTCAAATATGTATTTTCCTGTTGTTGCTTCCTTCACCACCTGCCGCAGATCCGAGTCGAGACGTTATATCATTTCGGACCCAACCAGCTGAGTCAGTAATGCTGCTGCCGAACCACTCTTTTTGTGGACATTGAAAGCCCCCACCCAGAGTACATTTTGTTCCCTTGCCACCCTCAGTGCTTCCTCCAAGTGTTGATCAGCATGTTGGAGCACTGATTCATCAGTTGAGAGAGGCTGCTACATGGTAATCAGTAGGAGGATTCCTTTCCCATGTGTAAACCTACGCCATGAGACTTAATGAGATACAAAGACACTGTTGTGGACTCCCTGAGCAATTCCCTTCCAACTGTATCCCACTGTGCCGCCACTTCTGCTGTGTCTGTCCTGCTGGTGAGACAGGAAATATCCAGCGAAGGTGATGGGGAGTCTGGGACATGGTCATACTCACAGAATCATCCCTCAAAGATAATGTCAGGCTGTTGATTCACGAGTCTGTTTGTTTCTATTCACTGTTTCCTGCCAGCTGTCCCAATCTAGAAACATGTTCATATGTTGGCTCCAATCCACTAAGATTTGATTTTGCAAACTGGGCTTGGAGCTTTACCAAACTCTTTCTCAAAATCCACGTGTTTTACATCATTTGCTTCTCTTTCATTTGTCTCCCAGTCTGTTTCTCAAACATAATTCCCATTTCATAAATCTATGTTCGTGTTTGGTTTTGGTGCCTTAGTCGGGGTAAATGTGTAATAATAGGGTAGAGAAATGGGTCTGGGTCGGTTACTTCTCGGAGGGTCGATGTGTACTTGTTGGGTCGAATTGCCTGTTTGCAAATTCTAAACCCAGTTTGTTATTATCGATTTATAACAGGACAAGAGTCCCCAGTTTGCTATAGACGGACCAGACTGCCTCCAACTATTTTGAGAAGGTAGCTTGGATGCCAACCTTTTCTGATTTTAAATGAAGATGTGAGTTGGGTGTTCCAGATGTGATGCTACTAGTCAAACCACTCACCATTAGGCAGTACATAATATATCTAAATACTCTCATGAAAATCCATACAAAATGAAGAGGAATTTAGAATAACTTAACTATTAAAAACCTTAACCGAATAATGGATACAGTACCTTCTAGAAATGAACTGTTCCAATATACTAACATCACCTTAACACACCCCTTTGCAAAAAGGAACATTCAGACATGCATTCTTTCATACAGTTCTCCAATCCAGGAGGAAACAGCATCAAGTGAAGTTACAGAGAGAATAGCAGCTAGGAATAATTTATTAAAACTTCCAACCCTTCTGGGATGCCAAGCATCTGGTAACTGTTACAGCTACCAGGAAAAAAAACTAGAAAGCCTGGTCTATGCCAGTTGGCCATTGTTACTATCATTTATTAAAAACCCTAAAAGCCTCGTAATTTATTTACTTGAGCCGTTTTCAGTCGGCAGTTTGGCCTTTAAAACCTTTTTTTTCTAAAAAAAAGGAGTAAATAACCTTTTACTCAAAAAGTGACAGCATTGTCTCACAATTTAGATGCCTGGTCCTATTACTCAGTGGGCTTCCTCGTGTTACTGATCGCAAGGTCACCTGAGAGGGAGTACCACAGGTACAGACCAAGATACAAGGATGTGTGTCATAACTTCTGAAACACGCCTGTCCATGGACCATGATATGGGACATGCCGGGAAGTGAATAATAGCCTGACACACAACATTTCATTATTTCTGAGCTGCACAATGCCAGCACTCGATACACTAGGGAGACAAAACCCAAGGCCTGGGAAAGATGCAGAGGGACAGAGAGATTCACATTAAAGACAGAAACAGACAGTTAATTAACTGAACAGATGTTGTGGAAATATGGGGAAAAAGAAAGGGCAGTGGGATTAACTGGGGAAGTGAGATCTTCGAGAGTAATATTACAAGAATGAGAACATTAAATAAAGGCATTGTCAGATCAGCTGAAATGGTTTTTTACATCACATTCTGAATCTACTTCACAGAACACCACAAACAACACAAACTGGGACAAGATGACAGCCCAGCATGGAGAGCTGTGCAGACCATGCTAGTGTGTTGCTCTGTAAACTGTACTGTCTGGAAAGTATTGCAAACTTTACTATCATATGCTAATTATACTCGCATCAGATTACTGCCTGCAATGGGAAGGTTTGCTCTCTGTTTTGTGTGTGTGCATGTGGGTGTGTGTGTTCATCAGAGACTGAGAGTGAGAGAGAGTGTGCGTGTGCGCGATTGGCGTGGTTGAAAGCGAAACTCATTGTTTGAGAAGGAACGCACATGGGGGATACTATTTTAAATAGGAACAACAGGCAGGCGTTTTGTTAATCAACAGAGAGAACGAGAGAAGTTTCATGGACAAATGAGGTAAAGTGCCTCAGAATGTTAAAATAATGGCATTGCCAGACACAATAGCAATATCCATCACCATGCACATGAATGACAGATGGATGGGAGTTTGGTGTGAGTTCTAATCAGATTTGCTTCAGCAGGTTGAAGCCGGGAGCGTCAGCAGCAGATTATTGGCTTCATTAAGACTGTACTTCATAGCTCAAGGTTCAAACAGCAGATGGAATAAACCAGTGAGATATATTCTGGAGTGGTGAGTATGAAATTAGAAATGGTCAGGGAATGGTGTCAAGAATGAGCTCATCGTCAAAGGTAACACCCACAGTTGTGACTTGCCTGCTTCAGCCCCAGATTTTGGCCATGGATGGGATGGAAACAATGGAAGGAAGTGGAGTTTGTAACCAGAACAGCAGACAGTGACATCCATGCTCTTAATATTTAAATAACAAAGGCAATGATACAATGCGTGGTGTTCTCCGCAGAAACTGAGTAGGTCAACATAGAGACCCGTGAGTAACACTGCCAGAGCAGAGAGGGAGACAGCAATTGAACACGTTCATTGATGGTCTGAAAGGTGAATATCTGGATACAGAGTTTCAACAGGAACCATAATAGTGGCAAGAAGTGTGGACTATATGAACTAAGAATAAAACAGTTATAAAAATGTTTATAGAAAACAAAATCTGGACAGTAACACTTACCAGGAACACCAACGATAGCCAGGAAGCGATAATAAAAGTATTGAATAATGAGAACAGCGTAATAGATCAGCGATGATAATGAAAACCAATCAAATGCAGAAAGATACCAAAAATAATTGGATAGGCTCCTGTCTATTGTTGAAATATTCCAGTCTAACGTTCTCAGATTCTGATCCATTATGGGAACGTTCCAGTCTAATGCTCTCAGATTTTGATCTCTCCTCCCCCTCTCTCTGGATCTGCTGATCCCATGATCCTCCCGTTCATGTTATGGGTTACCACATTGAAGGGAACCTATTTATCATTAAAAAATAGAAACCCTCCACTGGGATAATTAGAATCCATGGACATTGGCATTAATTGCAGTCACTGAACAAATCGGCTCAGTTAACCAGTTCCATTCATCATTTTTCATTTACTGGTTTTGGATGGAATGGATGAGGGTTGCTGAGGGATGGACCATAAATTTTTCACTCTTTTTAATCATTTTTTCTTTGTATATGAGAGTATTTACAGAACACTGCAGGGGTCTATATATGTTCCACTCTGTTTATGAAAGGAGGCAGATCGGCTGCATAAAAAAAAGTCGGATGGGCAAGTTTCTAGATACCTGAACACAAAGTACGATACTTATTGACCAGTGTGAGGCTACTCCTGGTTTTAATGCCCTGTTGACAAATACTTTCATAGCCTTGAGACAGAGTATTGAGACTGTTGCTTAGGAACTGGCCGAAGCAATTCTGTCCCTATGGACTGCTTACAGAGGGATAAGAGAAAACCATTCAGCCCATATTAGACTGTTGCTACTTGTAAATGTGGAAAGCTGGAATATTGGCACATTTTGCCAAAAGAGTCATTCAAAACAAAGAGATGTGTCACTGCAGCTCTATGAAGTGTTACTGAGAGGGCACCTGGAGTACATTGTGTTGTTTGTGTTTCGGTAAGTGAGAAAGGATGGACCTCCATTGGATACAGTTTACCGGCTGCACGTAATCCACGGGTTGCTGTGTCATTTGATGTATCGCGTCTGTTACACAGGGACAGGAGGAGCTTGTGAAGCCTCTCGAGTCTGTTATAGAGCAAAAGGAGGATGCCATTAAGCCTCTTGAGTCTATTTCAGAGGGACGGGAGGAGGCCATTCAGCCTCTCGACCCGATTACAGCGGGATAGGAGAAGGTCGTTCAGCCTCAAAAGTCTATTACAGAGGTACAGGAAGAGCCTATTCAGCCTCTCGAGTCTGATAAAGAGGGGCAGGAAGTGTTTATTTAACTTTCAAGTCTGTTACGCATAAATATTAGTTTTAAACTAGTTGTGGAATAGGAAAGACCTGATGTAAACATTAAAGTTCTAACTTTGACTAACGCCAATTTTGAAAGTGTTGGCGAGTCCTGTGAAAGGCTGATTGGGAACCCTATTCACAGGTAAAGGGATGGTTGGAAAATGCAAGGCCATCAAAACGTGTTTTCAGAGAGTCCAGAGCCAACGTCTTCCTATTAGTGAGATGGGCAAGGCTGGTGGGTGCAGGATTTGCTGGATGGCTAGATATATTGATGCTCTGGTCAAGGTAAGGAAG
>NW_025213880.1:0-2363 GCF_004010195.1 Chiloscyllium plagiosum | reverse complement strand
AGGATAGGTGATGGAGGTAAAGTGGGGGAGCATTTTGGGAAAAGTGACTAGAGCTGTATTAATTTTATATTAGTTATGGTAGGGACAAAAGTGGTCCACAGATTCAAGTTCTAAACTGGGGCAAGTCGTATTTTGTTGGACTTAGTCAGGGGATTGCAGGGGTTGATGGAGTAGTTTGTTTCCAGGTAAAAGGATCCCGGGCAAGTGGGAGGGCTTCAAAAGGGAGATAGGTCGAGTTCAAGGTCTATATGTTCCTGTGAGGGTGAAGATAAAGTGAGACTGGAAGAGAGAACCCTGCATGACAAGAGTTATTGAGGCTCTGACCTGCAAAAAAAGGGAGACGTCGCTCAGGTACAGGCCGCTGGGATCAAGGGAATCCCTGGAGTAACACAGGGGATACAGGAGTTTACTGAAGAAGGAAATCAGCAGGGCGAAAGTGGGATTTGGGATAGCCTTGGTTGAGCAGATTAGGTGAATCCAAATTCAGTATAGTAAAGGTAAAAAACATCTAGGGAGAGAAAATAGGACGTCTTAAAATTCAAAATAGGCATGCATGTGTAAATCCTCAAGAGATGGTTGAGGTCCTCAATTTTTCCTCTGTGTTTATCAGGAAGAAAGACATGAAGACCTGTGACCTTTGGGAGGTTAGTTGTCATATCTTGGCACAATCCATATCACAGTAGAGGTGCTGTTGGACATATTAGAATTCATAAAGTCAGATAAATCTCTTGGTCCTGACCAGATATATCTAAGAGCACTGCACGAGGCGAGAGAAGACAGTTCAGGGGCCAAGGACCCGGAAGACTGGGCAGTAGCAAATGTTGTGCACTTATTCAGAAGGGCAGCAAAGAAAAGCCTGGGAAATATAGACCAGTAAGCTTCACATCTGTTTCCAGAAACCACTTGAGAATGTTTGGACATATAAGATATGCATGCATTTGGAAAGACAGAATTTGACTTGGAACAGTCAGCATAGCTTTGTGCGTGGCAGATCATGCCTTACAAATTTTGATAGAGTGTTTTGAGGAAGTGACGAGGAGGTTTGACGAGGGCGGGGTGGTGGACATAATCTATATGGATTTCAGTTACGCCTTTGATAAGGTTCCACATGGTGGGCCGCTCTAGAAGGTTAGATCGCATGGACTTCAAGATAAACTGGCAAATTGGCGACACAATTGGCTTGACGTTATGAAGTAAATGGCTTTGGTGGAGGTATGTTTTTCGGACTGGAGGCCTGTGAC
Source organism: Chiloscyllium plagiosum (assembly GCF_004010195.1). Lineage (NCBI taxonomy): Eukaryota > Metazoa > Chordata > Chondrichthyes > Orectolobiformes > Hemiscylliidae > Chiloscyllium > Chiloscyllium plagiosum. The sequence continues at coordinate 1,122 of NW_025213880.1, read as the reverse complement.
TAGTGAAGTGCCTCAGGGGTCGGTGTTGTGCCCATTGCTGTTTGCTATCTATATCAATGATTTGGACCAGTGTGCACAACGCAAGGTTAGTAAGTTTGCAGGTGACACTAAAATAGAAGGCATCGTGTAGAGTGAGGAATGTTATCAGAAATTGCAGCAGTACCTTGATCAGCTGGGCAAGTAGGCTGAGAAATAGCAATTGGATTTTAATATAGATAAGCTTGACGTCTTGCATTTTGGATAGTCAAATCTCGGTAGGAGTTTAATGATGAATGAGAGGGTCTTAAGGTGTGTAGTGGAACAAAAGGAGGTTGGCGATCATATGCACGGTTGTCTGAAATTTGAGTCACAGATACATAGGACAGTGAAGAAGGCTGTTGGCACACTGGCCTGGATTCCCGGGAGTCGGGGAGTCCAGAACGAGAGGGCATAGGTTTAGGGTGAGAGGGGAAAGATATAAAAGAGAGCTACGGTGTAACTATTTCACACAGAGGGTGGTACGTGCATGGAATGAGCTGCCAGGTGAAGTGGGGGAGGTTAATACAAGTGCAACATTTAAGAGGCATTTGGATGGGTAAATGAATACGTAGGGTTTAGAGGGTTATTGGACAGGTGCTGGCAGGTAGGACTAGATTGGTTTGGGATATGTGGTCGGCATGGATGGGTTGGACCGAAGGTTTCCATGCTTTACATCTCTGTGACTCTATGACTTATACTAATCTCTGTTTTTTGGTGCACCATACTGGAGAAAAATTCCAAAGGGATATTTTCCATGAGGAGCTTACAAAGACCGAACAGCCCCGAAGAGTTTTCAGACAAACAACGCAACAGAACATTTTTCGTAGCACAGAAAGTAAAGATTTTATTCCCCATCTGTATCTATGTAAGATACTCTGGGCAGGCCCAGGAATAGAGAAACCGGGTCCATCTCCAATTCTGTCCCCAAGACCCACTCTACTACACCTAACACAGTGCTCCAATATATACGAAGCTTGCAGCAGGACCACATGCAATGAGCAAGAGCGCCTGTAGTCATTCTGCACTTAGAACATGCTGAAGATAATCCCACTTTGAATTTTGAGAGAAACTCTTGTGTCAGATAGACCCTATGAAGAATTTTCA
>NW_025213879.1:34046-37000 GCF_004010195.1 Chiloscyllium plagiosum | reverse complement strand
ACCAGAAACCAAACTCGACGTTCCACATAAATACAGTTGCTTCAAGAGAAGTTCAGAGGCTCGTATATCTTGGTGAGTAACTCACCTCCTGACTCCTCAAAAACCAGTACACCATCTAAGGGAGTATGTGGCACAGTGGCTCAGTGGTTAGCACTGCTGCCTCCCAGTGCCAGGGACCCGGGTTCGGTTCCAGCCTCGGGGCGACTGTCTGTGTGGAGTTTGCATGTTCTCCCCGTGTCTGCGGGGGTTTCCTCTGGGTGCTCCGGTTTCCTCCCACAGTCCAAAGATGTGCAGGTCAGGGTGGATTGGTCGTGCTAAATTGCCCGTAGTGTTCAGGGATGTGTCGGTTAGGGTCACAGGAAAACCTGTAAGAGGGGAATGGGTCCGGGTGAGTTACTCTTCGGAGGGTCGGTGTGAATTTGTTGGGCCGAAGGGCCTGTTTCCACACCGTAGGGATTTGAAAAATAATGTCAGGAGTGCGATCAGCTTGTCAGGATGAGTGAAGCTCCAACAGCACTTGAGAAACTTGACATTATCCAGGACAAAGCAGCCCACTTGATTGGCAACACATCCACAAACACTCTCTCTCTCCATCACTGACACTCAGTAGCAGCAGTGTGTACCATCTACACGGTGCCCTGCAGAAACGCACCAAAGCTCCTCAGACAGCACCTTCCAAACCCACGAGCACTCCCATCGAGAAGGACAAGGGCAGCAGATACTCGAGAACACCACCCCCTGCAAGTCCCCCTCTGGGCCCCTCACCATCCTGACTTGGAAATATATCGCCGTTCCTTCACTATCGCTGGGCCGAAATCCCGGAATTCCGTCCGTGAGGCCGCTGAGGGGGCTGACCTACAGCGGGTGGCCTGCAGCGTTTCAATAAGGCAGCTCACTCCCACCTTCTCAAGGGGGGATTCCGGTGACGGGCACAAGACGCCAAGCCAGCTTTGGTGCCCGCGTCCCACGAGAGAATTTTAAAAAGCCGTTGCCGATTTAGTTAGATCCAATTTAGTGCGAATTTGTTCTCTCCGTCTCCTAGGCCGGAATTCAGGACAGGTCCCCTAATTGCCACGTGGTGGTCGGGTAGTGGAGAGTTGTCTTCTTGAACGTAGCCCTCAGCCTGGTTGTTTCCGAGGGTTACCTGGAGCTTCACCTGGCCATTGGCATTGCCAACTCCAGTTCGCCACGTTTCCAGGAGGCAGTGCCACACGAGGACCACAAAACACATCCGCCATTGGCCCGTTGACCTGGCCATCATCATGGGTGACCCACAAGCCCTTGTACCCAATTGGACAGGAACCCGCCATTAAACGGGTGACTGGCAAACAGCCCCTCGCCACAAGGTTAGTCACTCTTAAACTGAGACTTGTCAGGGTTCATACAAAGCATGGGAAGATAGGAAGAAAAGGAGGCCAGTCAGCCCCTCTAGCCAGTTCAGTGAGAATATGGTGTCTCTGTGGCCTAACTCTGTGACCTGCCTTTGACCAATGTTCCTTAATATCTTTGCTTAACCAAAAGAAAAGATCTCTCTCTGGGGAGAGAGAGCTGGTCCATCAGCCCCTGTGTTTAGAAGTGCTTCAAATCATCTCTCCTGAACGCTCTGACCCTGAGACTCTGCTCCTGGCTCTAGGATTCCCAGCCAATGGACATAGTTTTGTTTTATCTATCTGGTTTCTTCCTGCTATTATCTGGAAGACTTGAATTCGAGATCAGCCTGAAGCCTTCTAAATTCTGGAAAAAGCAGGCCTAATTTAGGGATAGCCGTCCTCATAATTTAACCTCGAAAGTCTGCGTATCGTTGGAAACCTGCAGTGTACTCCCTGCGCACCTCCTTCCGAAAGTGCGGTGCCCAGATGTGTCACAGTACTCCAAGTGCGGTCTAACCAGGATTTTGTATAACTGCAGATTAACTTCTGTCCGTGCAGTTGAGTCCTCTCAATTAAAAAAAAAGGCCAACATTCCATCGTTAAAAATCCCACAACACCAGGTTATAGTCCAACAGGTTTATTTGGAAGCACTAGCTTTCGGAGCGACGCTCCTTCATCAGGTGGTTGTGGAGAATAAGATCGTAGGACACCATTGACTCCACAACCACCTGATGGAGTGTCGCTCCGAAAGCTAGTGCTTCCAATTAAACCTGTTGGACTATAACCTGGTGTTGTGGGATTTTTAACTTTGTCCACCCCAGTCCAACACCGGCATCTCCAACTCAGAACATTTCATTAGCTTTCTTGATTACTTTCTGCACCTGTTATTGGCATTTGGAAGATCTACGCATCTGAACTCCCCCAAGTCTTGTTGAACATCCACTGTATTTAACTTCATGCCATTTAGAAATTACCCTGATCTATCCTTCCCTGATCCAAATGCAAATCATCTCACGTGTGCTTGTTTTGAACGCCATCTGCCACAGTTATGCCCATACACTTCCCAGGGGCTGAAAAATTACGCCATGTTCTTCGTGACCTGCAACACATTATCAATGAGGATGAGCACCTCGCCAAGACCTTCCCCACACCTCCACTAATTGCCTTTGAACAACCGCCAAACCTCAAACAGATCATTGTTCGTAGCAAACTGCTTAGCTCTCAGGACAACTCCATACAACCCTGTCACAGTGGACGCTGCAAAACGTGTCAGATTGTGGACATAGATACAACCATTACGGGTGGGAACACCTCCCACCGTGTACATGGTAGATACTCATGTGACTCAGCCAACATTGTCTATCTTATACGTTGCAGGCAAGGATGCCCAGAGGCATGGTACATTGGGGAGACCGAGCAAAGGCTACGACAACGGATGAATGGGCACCGCACAACAATCAACAGACAGGAGGGTTCCCTCCCAGTTGGGGAACACTTCATTGATCCAGGACATTCAGCCTCGGACCTTCGGGTGACCATCCTCCAAGGTGGACTTCGGGACAGGCAGCAGAGGAAAGTGGCCGA
>NW_025213879.1:32000-33710 GCF_004010195.1 Chiloscyllium plagiosum | reverse complement strand
CACATTGCAAATTTTTGCTATAAATTCTGTGTTACGATCGAGCCCTCCACAATCACCTGATGAAGGAGCGTCGCTCCGAAAGCTAGTGTGCTTCCAATTAAACCTGTTGGACTATAACCTGGTGTTGTGGGATTTTTAACTTTGTCCACCCCAGTCCAACACCGGCATCTCCGAATCAGAACCTAACATCGTGTCATCAGCCGATTTGGATGCATGTGTCTTTCTGTGCTATTATCCAAGCCATGTCAATGTTTCTCCCTCAATTTCTTCCTTAGGAGTTGAACATAGAACATGGAACAGTACAGCACAGGAACAGGCCCTTCGGCCCACACTATGATGTCGAACGTGACGCTAAATTAAACCAATCCCTCTGCCTGCCCTTGCCCTGTATCCCTCCATCCCTAGCGTACCCATGTATTTATTAAAAAGCCCCTTAAACATGCCTATTGTACTGGACTCCCACCACCTTCCTTGGTCGTGTGCTCCAGACTCTTACCACGCTCTTTGTAAACAACGTACCCCTCAACTCTCCTTTGAACTTGCCCCCTCCCCCACCCCACCTCACCTTAAATGCCCTAGTTTTAGACATTTCAACTCTGGGGAAAATACTCTGATGGTCAATGCATCTCATAACTTTATAGATTTCTAACAAGCCTCCCCTCAGCCTCCGCCACTCCAGTGAAAACAACTTGCGTTTTTCGCCTCTCTACATATAGTTCATTCCCTCTAATAGCAGGCAGCATCCCGGTAAACCTCTCCAAAGCCTCCACCTCCTTCCTGTAAGCTGGTGACCAGAATTGAACGCAACACAGCCTAACCAAAATCTTGTAAATCTGAAACATGTCATCCTGACTCTTGTACTCAATTAGATTAGATTAAATTCCCTACAGTGTGGAAACAGGCCCTTCGGCCCAACAAGTCCACACCGACCCTCCGAAGAGTAACCCACCCAGACCCATTTCCCTCTGACTGATGCACCTCACGCTATGGGCAATTTAGCCTGGTCAACTCACCCTGGCCTGCACATCTTTGGACTGTGGGAGGAAACCGGAGCATACCCACGCAGACACAGGGAGAATGTGCAAACCCCACACAGACAGTCGCCCCGAGGCTGGAATCAAACCTGGGACCCTGGTGCTGTGAGGCAGCAGTGCTAACCACTGAGCCACCATGCCGGTAAGCATGGCAAGCATGCCATATGCCTTCTTTACCACCCTATCTAACTGTGTGGCCACTTTCAAGGAGCTATGGACTTGAACCCCAAGATCCCTCTGTGCATCAGTGCTGTTCAGAGTCCTGACATTAGCTGCACAGCTTGTTCTACAACAGAGAAACGGCAACCTCACGCTATAGAAAATCACACTGCAGAAAGCCCCTGCAGAAAATCACGCCGGAGGGGATCACTAATAGAAAATCGCTATTCCCGTGCAGTAGAAAGTTTGCGTTATCCAAGCACCATCCACGATTCTTCAATCGCGTCTTAGCCAATTTGCACTGATGGAACGCACACTGCAGCAGAACAGCCTGTAAACCTTTGCCTCATATTTACTCTCCCCAAGCCCAGCACCCTGGACTTAAAGTCCATCTTAGTTGACAGTTTCTAATGTGGGACTGTATCAAAATGCGTTCCGCAAGTCAGCAACAGCCACAACCATTGCCCTGTCCACCATGTTATGCATCACTTTGTGGGCGGCACGGTGGCACAGTGGT
>NW_025213879.1:29721-31885 GCF_004010195.1 Chiloscyllium plagiosum | reverse complement strand
GCGGGTCGGTGTGGACTTGTTGGGCCGAAGGGCCTGTTTCCACACTGTAAGATAATCTAATCTAAAGTAATCTAATCTAAAAAACTTCCATAACTTCAATGAGGTTTGTCGAGCACCCTTGGCGTCAACGCTGGCTCTCCCCAGTTAACTGAAAACGAATTACTTCACCCTTCATTGCAGACTCCAACAGTTTCTAGTGGGCTAACTGGTCTGTCATCCCCTGTGTTTCTCTCTCACCCTGCTCAAAGGGTGCAGTTTTCCACCCTGGATTGATGGCCGTTGTAGCGAAGAAATTCCCAAAGATTATAATTAGGGGGCCGACAAGTTGCTTCCGAAAAGGCCCTCATCTCCTGGGCATCCCATTCACTTCCTTGTTTGCGTTATGTTAATTGTATCCAGTCCCTGTCATCACTCCACTCACTGCTCATTTCCTTCAGCAAACTATCGACCTTTTCGACTGTAACTACTGAGGCGATGGGATTATTCCATATGTCTGCCACTGCCCCAATAGTACTGACAATATCTCCACTTTCAGAATCTAGTGGGCCCCCACGACTCCTTCCAATGGAATACAGCGTGACAAAGATTGAATCAAACAAAGCAGATTTCAAACCAGGAACCTGTCCAAACTGCTCGGTGATGGCTACACTGGTTAATCTGAATGGTTACACTGGTTACTCACTGGCTGGTTGTACTGGTTACTCAATGACAGGCTTTACTGGTTATTCAATGAAGGATTGTACTGATTGTACTGGTTTCACAGTGACTGAACTGGTTACTCAGTAAAGAGGTTGTACTGGCTACTCAGTAATGGGGTTGTACTGTTTTCTCAGTGACTGACTGTACTGATTATTCAGGAAAGGGGTTGTACTGGTTTCTCAGTGACGGGCTGTACTGGTTACTCAGTAAAGGGGTTGTACTGGTTTCTCAATAACTGACTGTACTGAATACTCAGTAAAGGGGTTGTTTTGGTTTCTCAGTGACTGACTGTACTGGTTACTCAGTAAAGGGGTTGTTTTGGTTTCTCAGTGACTGACTGTACTGGTTACTCAGTAAAGGGGTAGTACTGGTTTCTCAGTGACTGGCTGTACTGGTTATTCAGTAAAGGGGTAGTACTGGTTTCACTGTGACTGACTGTACTGGATACTCAATAAAGGGGTTGTACTGGTTTCTCAGTAACTGACTGTACTGAATACTCAGTAAAGGGGTTGTTTTGGTTTCTCAGTGACTGACTGTACTGGTTACTCAGTAAAGGGGTAGTACTGGTTTCTCAGTGACTGTACTGGTTACTCAGTAAATGGGTTGTGCTGGTTTTTCAGTGACTAACTGTACTAGTTACTCAGTAAAGGGGTTGTACTGGTTTCTTAGTGACTGGATATACTGGTTACTCAGTGACTGGATATACTGATTACTCTGTGACTGGATATACTGGTTACTAAGTGACTGGATATACTGGTTTCTCAGTGACTGAATATACTGGTTACAAGGTGACTGGATATACTGATTACTCTGTGACTGGATGTACTGGTTTCTCAGTGACTGGATGAACTGGTTACTCAATAACTGGATATACTGGTGACTCAGTGACTGGATATACTGGTTACTCAATGATTGGATGTACTGGTTTCTCGGTGACTGGATATACTGGTTACTCAGTGACTGGATATACTGGTTTCTCGGTGACTGGATATACTGGTTACTCAGTGACTGGATATACTGGTTACTCAGTAATTGGATATACTGGTTACTCAGTGACTGGATATACTGGTTACTCAGTGACAGGATATACTGGTTACTCAGTAATTGGATATACTGGTTACTCAGTGACTAAATATATTCGTTACTCAGTGACTGTATATACTGGTTACTCAGTGACTGGATATACTGATTACTCTGTGACTGGATGTACTGGTTTCTCAGTGACTGGATGAACTGGTTACTCAATAACTGGATATACTGGTGACTCAGTGACTGGATATACTGGTTACTCAGTGACAGGATATACTGGTTACTCAGTAATTGGATATACTGGTTACTCAGTGACTGGATATACTGATTACTCTGTGACTGGATGTACTGGTTTCTCAGTGACTGGATGAACTGGTTACTCAATGACTGGATATACTGGTGACTCAGTGACTGGATATACTGGTTACTCAGTGAC
>NW_025213879.1:22749-27578 GCF_004010195.1 Chiloscyllium plagiosum | reverse complement strand
TGGTTACTCAGTGACTGGATAAACTGGTTACTCAGTGACCGAATATACTGGTTACTCAGTGACTGGTTATCCTGGTTTCTCAGTGAAAGGGTGTACTGGTAACTCAGTGACTGGATGTATTAGTTACTCAGTGACTGGCTGTACTGGTTTCTCACTGACTGGAATTACTGGTTAAGCAGTGACTGGATATAATGGTTTCTCAGTGGATGGATATACTGGTTACTCAGTGACTGGATACACTGGTTATTCAGTGACTGTTTATCCTGGTTTCTCAGTGAAAAGGGTACTGGTAACTCATTGACTGGATGTATTAGTTACACAGTGACTGGATGTACTGGTTTCTTAGTGACTGGACATACTGGTTACTCAGTGACAGAATATACTGGTACCTCAGTGACTGGATATACTGGTTAGTCAGTGTCTGGATATACTGGTAACTCAGTGACTGGATATATTGGTACCTCAGTGACTGGATATACTGGTTACTCAGTGACTGGATATACTGGTTACTCAGTGTCTGGATATACTGGTTGCTCAGTGACTGGATATACTGGTTACTCAGTGACTGGATATACTGGTTCCTCAAGGACTGGATGTACTGGTTACTCAGTGACTGGATGTACTGGTTCCTCAGTTACTGGATATACTGGTTACTCAGTGACTGGATATAATGGGCGGCACGGTGGCACAGTGGCACAGTGGTTAGCACTGCTGCCTCACAGCGCCAGAGACCCGGGTTCAATTCCCGCCTCAGGTGACTGACTGTGTGGAGTTTGCACGTTCTCCCCGTGTCTGCGTGGGTTTCCTCCGGGTGCTCCGGTTTCCTCCCACAGTCCAAAGATGTGCAGGTCAGGTGAATTGGCCATGCTAAATTGCCCGTAGTGTTAGATAAGGGGTAAATGTAGGGGTATGGGTGGGTTTCGCTTCGGCGGGTCGGTGTGGACTTGTTGGGTCGAAGGGCCTGTTTCCACACTGTAATCTAATCTAATCTAATCTAATGGTTACTCAGTGCTGTATATACTGGTTACTCAGTGACTGGATGTGCCGGTGACTTAGTGACTGCATATACTGGTACCTCAGTAACTGGTTATATTGGTTACTCAGTAACTGGATATAATGGTTACTCAGTGGCTAGATGTACTGGTACCTCAGTGACCTGATATACTGGTTACTCAGTGACTGGATGTATTGAAACCTCAGTGACTGGATATACTGGTTACTCTGTGATTGGATATACTGGTTACTAAGTGACTGGATATACTGGTTTCTCAGTGACTGAATATACTGTTTACTCAGTGACTGGATATACTGATTACTCTGTGACTGGATATACTGGTTACTCAGTGACAGGGTGTACTGGTTAATCAGTGACTGGATATACTGGTAACTCAGTGACTGGGTATATTGGTTACTCAGTGTCTGGATATACTGGTACCTCAGTGACTGGATTTACTGGTTACTCAGTGACTGGATGTACTGGTTATTCAGTGACTGGATATACTGGTAACTCAGTGACTGGGTATATTGGTTACTCAGTGTCTGGATATACTGGTACCTCAGTGACTGGATTTACTGGTTACTCAGTGACTGGATGTACTGGTTATTCAGTGACTGGATATACTGGTAACTCAGTGACTGGGTATATTGGTTACTCAGTGTCTGGATATACTGGTACCTCAGTGACTGGATTTACTGGTTACTCAGTGACTGGATGTACTGGTTATTCAGTGACTGGATATACTGGTAACTCAGTGACTGGGTATATTGGTTACTCAGTGTCTGGATATACTGGTACCTCAGTGACTGGATTTACTGGTTACTCAGTGACTGGATGTACTGGTTATTCAGTGACTGGATATACTGGTAACTCAGTGACTGGGTATATTGGTTACTCAGTGTCTGGATATACTGGTACCTCAGTGACTGGATTTACTGGTTACTCAGTGACTGGATGTGGTGGTTACTCAGTTATTGGATATACTGGTTATGCCGTGACTGGATGTACTGGCACCTCAGTGACTGGATATACTGGTTTCTCAGTGACTGGATGTATTGGTTACTCAGTGACTGGATATACTGGTTATGCCGTGACTGGATGTACTGGCACCTCAGTGACTGGATATACTGGTTTCTCAGTGACTGGATATACTGGTTACTCAGTGACTGGATGTGGTGGTTACTCAGTTATTGGATATACTGGTTATGCCGTGACTGGATGTACTGGCACCTCAGTGACTGGATATACTGGTTTCTCAGTGACTGGATATACTGGTTACTCAGTGACTGGATGTGGTGGTTACTCAGCGACTGGATATACTGGTTACTCAGTGACTGGATATACTGGTTACTCAGTGACTGGATGTACTGGTTATTCAGTGACTGGATATACTGGTAACTCAGTGACTGGGTATATTGGTTACTCAGTGACTGGATATGCTGGTACCTCAGTGACTGGATGTACTGGTACCTCAGTGACTAGATATACTGGTTACGCAGTGACTGGATGTGGTGGTTACTCAGCAACTGGATATACTGGTTACTCATTGACTGGATATACTGGTTACTCAGTGACAGGATATACTGGCTACTCATTGACTGGATGTCGTGGTGACTCAGTGACTGGATATGCTGGTTACTCAGTGACTGGATATACTGTTATCTCAGTGACTGGATATACTGGTTACACAGTGACTGGATATACTGGTTACTCAGTGACAGGATATACTGGTTACTCAGTGACTGGATATACTGTTATCTCAGACACTGGATATACTGGTTACACAGTGACTGAATATACTGGTTACTCAGTGACTGGATGTAATGGTTACTCAGTGACTGGATGTACTGGTTACTCAGTGACTGGATATACTGGTTACTCAATGATTGGATGTATTGGTAACTCAGTGACTGGATATACTGTATTCTCAGTGACTGGATGTACTCGTTATTCAGTGACTGGATATACTGGTTACTCAGTGACTGGATATACTGGTTACTCAGTGACTGGATGTACATAGAACATAGAACATAGAAGAATACAGCGCAGTACAGGCCCTTGGGCCCTCGATGTTGCGCCGATCCAAGCCCACCTAACCTACACTAACCTACTATCCTCCATATACCTATCCAATGCCCTCTTAAATGCCCATAAAGAGGGAGAGTCCACCACTGTTACTGGCAGGGCATTCCATGAACGAACGACTCGCTGAGTGAAGAACCTACCCCTAACATCAGTCCTATATATACCCCCCCTTAATTTAAAGCTATGCCCCCTTGTAACACCCGACTCAATACGCGGGAAAAGGTTCATACTGTCGACCCTATCTAACCCCCTAATCATCTTGTACACCTCAATCAAGTCACCCCTAAACCTTCTTTTCTCTAGTGAAAACAGCCCCAAGTGCCTCAGTCTTTCCTCATACGATTTTCCTTCCATACCAGGCAACATCCTGGTAAACCTCCTCTGCACCCGTTCCAATGCCTCCACATCCTTCCTATAGTATGGCAACCAAAACTGCACACAATATTCCAGATGCGGCCGCACCAGAGTCTTATACAACTGCATCATGACCTCAAGACTCCGGAACTCAATTCCTCTACCAATAAAAGCCAGTACGCCATATGCCTTCCTCACCGCACTATTTACCTGGGTGGCAACTTTCAGAGATCTGTGTACATGGACACCAAGATCCCTCTGCTCATCCACACTACCAAGTATCCGACCATTAGCCCAGTACCCCATCTAAAGGCATCGAGAGCATTGATACATACCACATGCTCCTTCTCCAAGGACACCCTGCTTTATCCTCAATCATAGAATAGCCTTTATCCTCAATCATAGAATAGAATCCCAACAGTGTGGCATGAGAGAATTGACCCATCAAACCCCACCAACCATCCAAAGAGCATCCCACCTGGAGCACTCCATCCTTGTACCACTGCATTTCCCATGGCTGATCCACCTATTCTGCACAATCCTGGACACTGTGGACAATTTCGCACAAATGACCCACCTAACCCACAAATATTTGAACTGTGCAAGGAAACCAGAGCACCTGGAGGGGGCCCACACAATCATAGGGGAATGTGCAAACTCCACACTGGCTGTTGACCAAGGCTGGACTCCAATTTAAATCAAAACAGATGATCCCTGTGCATTGTCACATTGCTGTTTATTGGAGACATATTGCCCAGAGAGACATCTTGAGATTCAGAAAGAGACAATATAAATTCAGTCAACTCCTGCCGAGTTAATGTGATTAACAACAACATCAGTACTCCAACAGTGTCATCAGACCTCGTACCTACTCTATCATTTACGATTTTGAAACCATGGGAAGTTTGTTACCAGCTTCGATGACAGCCATAATGCTCTGACCACTTTGAGCCACTGCAAGTCAGTTCTAATAGATATCAATAGATTGAATCTAAACAGGATGCCCCACAACAGGAAGTGCTCTGACACTCAATGCCCGTAAGTCAAGGTCATTTTCCTAAAACCACTCACGTCTGGCAATAACATTGAAGATATTTTATACAGTAACCTTTCAGTCTCAATTGTCAGTTCCAGTCCACGAAGCAGCCAGTAACATGCACCAGTGAATTGAATACTAACAGCAGCATTGCCCTGGCAGGAGAGATTGAGGAGCTTGAAGCTGTCTTCTCTGGAGTATCTAAACATGAAACACTTCAAATGAACAAAAATCTTCAAGAGCTCGAGAGGATAGATACAGGAAGGATGTGCTCCTAGGCTGGTGTGCCTGGAATAAAATAAGCACTAACTACGGTATCTTTAACCAACATTCCCTTTAGCTGCATAAATGTTTAAG
>NW_025213879.1:18945-22396 GCF_004010195.1 Chiloscyllium plagiosum | reverse complement strand
TCGCCCCAATTGTACCTTCACGTCTCATCTTGAGATAGGCTGCCCTCTTCCATTTAACAAGGGATTCCAATTCCTTATTAAACCACGGCTCCCTCACACGACCCTTTCCTCCCTGCCTGATGGGTACATACTTATCAAGGACACTCAATAGTTGCTCCTTGTACAAGCTCCACATATCATTTACACTCTTGCTTTGGAGTCTACTTTTCCAAGCCACACATCCTAAGTCATGCCTCACCGCATCATAATTTCCCTTACCCCAGCTATAATTCTTGCCCTGTAGTACACACTTATCCCTCTCCATCACGAGTGTAAAAATCACCGAATTATGGTCACTATCCCCAAAGTGCTCACCTACCTCTAATTCTAACACCTGGCCTGGTTCGTTACCCAGAACCAAATCCAGTATGGCCTCACCTCTTGTTGGCCTGTCTACATATTGTGTCAGGAAACTCTCCTGCACACATTGAACAAACACTGACCCATCTAACGAACTTGAGCTATAGCTTTCCCAATCAATATCAGGAAAGTTAAAGTCCCCCATAACAACCACCCTATTACTGTCACTCATCTCCTGAATCACCTTCCCAATGTAGTGGTGACTCAGTGACTTGATATACTGGTTACTCAGTGACTGGATGTATTGGTGACTCAGTGACTGGATGTATTGGTGACTCAGTGACTGGATATACTGGTTACTCAGTGACAGGATATACTGGTTACTCAGTGAAGCATATACTGGCTACTCAGTGACGGGGTGTATTGGTGACTCAGTGACTGGATATACTGGTTACTCAGTGACAGGATTTACTGGTTACTCAGTGACAGGATATACTGGTTACTCAGTGACAGCATATACTGGCTACTCAGTGACGGGGTGTATTGGTGACTCAGTGACTGGATATACTGGTTACTCAGTGGCTGGATTTACTGGTTACTCAGTGACAGGATATACTGGTTACTCAGTGACTGGATGTACTGGTTACTCAGTGGCTGGATTTACTGGTTACTCAGTGACAGGATATACTGGTTACTCAGTGACAGGATTTACTGGTTACTCAGTGACAGGATATACTGGTTACTCAGTGACTGGATGTACTGGTTACTCAGTGACTGGATGTACTGGTTACTCAGTGGCTAGATGTACTGGTTATGCAGTGACTGGATGTACTGGTTACTCAGTGACTGGTTATACTGGTTACACAGTAACTGGATGTACTGGTGACTCAGTGACAGGATGTACTGGTTAATCAGTGACTGGATATACTGGTAACTCAGTGACTGGTTATATTGGTTACTCAGTGACTGGATGTACTGGTAACTCAGTGACTGGATATACTGGTTACTCGGTGACTGGAAGTACTGGTTACTAAGTGACTGGATACACTGGTAAAGCAGTGACTGGAGGTACTGGTACCTCAGTGACAGGATATACTGGTTTCTCAGTGACAGGATATACTGGTTACTCAGTGACTGGATATACTGGTTATGCAGTGACTGGATGTACTGGTTACTCAGTGACTGGTTATACTGGTTACACAGTAACTGGATGTACTGGTGACTCAGTGACAGGATGTACTGATTAATCAGTGACTGGATATACTGGTAACTCAGTGACTGGTTATATTGGTTACTCAGTGACTGGATATACTGATTACTCAGTGGCTGGATATACTGGTTACTCAGTGACTGAGATGTACTAGTTACTCAGTGGCTAGATATACTGGTAGCTCAGTGACTGGATGTACTGGTAACTCAGTGACTGGATATACTGGTTACACAGTGACTGGATATACTGGTTACTCGGTGACTGGATGGACTGGTTACTCAGTGACTGGATACACTGGTAAAGCAGTGACTGGAGGTACTGGTACCTCAGTGACAGGATACACTGGTTACTCAGTGACTGGATGTACAGGTACCTCAGTGAATGGATATACTGGTTACTCAGTGAATGGATGTAATGTTTACTCAGTACCTGGATATACTGGTTACTCAGTGACTTGGGATACTGATTAAGCAGTGACTGGATGTACTGGTTACTGAGTGATTGGATATACTGGTTACGCAGTGACAGGATATACTGGTACCTCAGTGACTAGATATACTGGTTACTCAGTGACTGGAAGTACTGCTTACTCAGTGATTGGATGTTCTGGTTAGTCAGGGACTGGGTGTGCTGGTGACTCAGTGACTGGTTATACTGGTTACTCAGCAGCTAGATATACTGGTACCTCAGTGACTGGATGTACTGGTTAAACAGTGACTGGATATACTGGTTACTCAGTGACTGGATATACTGGTTACTCAGTGACTGAATGTACTGGTACCTCAGTGACTGGATATACTGGTTACTCAGTGATTGGATGTACTGGTTAGTCAGGGATGTGCTGGTGACTCAGTGACTGGATATACTGGTTACTCAGTGACTGGATATACTGGTTTCTCAGTGGCTAGATATACTGGTACCTCAGTGACTGGATGTACTGGTTAAACAGTGACTGGATATACTGGTTACTCAGTGACTGGATATACTGGTACCTCAGTGACTGGATGTACTGTTTACTCAGTGGCTGGATGTACTCGTTATTCAGTGACTGGATATACTGGTTACTCAGTGACTGGATATACTGGTTACTGAGTGATTGGATATACTGGTTACGCAGTGACTGGATATACTGGTTACTCTGTGACTGGATATACTGGTTACTCAGTGACAGGATATACTGGTACCTCAGTGACTAGATATACTGGTTACTCAGTGACTGGAAGTACTGGTTACTCAGTGATTGGATGTACTGGTTAGTCAGAGACTGGATGTGCTGGTGACTCAGTGACTGCATATACTGGTACCTCAGTGGCTGGTTATATTGGTTACTCAGTGACTGGATATACTGGTTACTCAGTGGCTAGATGTACTGGGACCTCAGTGACTGGATGTACTAGTTACTCAGTGACTGGAAATACTGGTTACTCAGTGACAGGATATACTGGTTACTCAGTGACAGGATATACTGGTAAAGCAGTGACTGGAGGTACTGGTTACTCAGTGACAGGATATACTGGTAAAGCAGTGACTGGAGGTACTGGTTACTCAGTGACAGGATATACTGGTAAAGCAGTGACTGGAGGTACTGGTTACTCAGTGACAGGATATACTGGTAAAGCAGTGACTGGAGGTACTGGTTACTCAGTGACAGGATATACTGGTAAAGCAGTGACTGGAGGTACTGGTTACTCAGTGACAGGATATACTGGTAAAGCAGTGACTGGAGGTACTGGTTACTCAGTGACAGGATATACTGGTAAAGCAGTGACTGGAGGTACTGGTTACTCAGTGACAGGATATACTGGTAAAGCAGTGACTGGAGGTACTGGTTACTCAGTGACAGGATATACTGGTAAAGCAGTGACTGGAGGTACTGGTTACTCAGTGACAGGATATACTGGT
>NW_025213879.1:0-1839 GCF_004010195.1 Chiloscyllium plagiosum | reverse complement strand
AGGTATCTCAGAATCTATCCCAACGTGCGATTAAAAATAATTATGAAGGGAAACATGATAACACTGGCATGGAGTAGAGTTCGGAGGTATCCCATGTAATGCTTCACTCTGAAAGGTTAAGTGAAAATGGAGTGAATATTAACTTCTGGTATCCAATTTTATCAACTGGATTGCAGGAGTGTAACCATAGAAACATAGAGCCATATTGGGTAGAATAGGCCCATCCAGTCAACACCAACAACAGTTACTCTAAATCTACACTAGTCCCACTTTCAAACCCATAGCCTTGAACATTATGCCATCTCAAGTGTTCATCCACATCCTTTGTTTGAATGGTGTGAGTTTCCCATCTCAACGACACTCCCAGGCAGGACATTCCAATAAAATTGTCCCCCAGCACCTCTCTGAACCTCCCACCTTTTGTGACAGGTTTACATACTGGATTGGATTGGAAAGGTGTTGTATTTAATGATTGCATTGGTTTGCTGTACTCAAGGGGTAGCTGTATCTCGATGCGATTATTACTATTTCTCGCTGTCCCTAACGTTACATATGAAGTCACAATATTGAGGGGGTTTAAAATATCTCAGCTGAATGTAACAATTGACTACAGAAAAATAATGTTATTTTGCAACAAATTGTCTTTAAAAAGGTGCCTACATGTGGTGAAAATGTCATGTGTCTGATCACTCCATTCATATGTTTCTTCTTCTCTCTCCGTAGCACAAAATGCTGGGTTTCCATTCTCAATATCCAACTCCATTCCCGTTCAGTGTCAGCTTGAACTTCAAAATGACCTGTGTCTGTTGGTTGTTCAGTGAACATTGCTGAGATCATACTGAGGCAATGCTCTGAATTGTTCCTGCTCTCAACCTTAGATTCTAAATGCTGAATATTACATTTTAGCTTCTAATTTCATGTAATTTTCTTACCTAAATCCTATAATGCTTTTACTTTCATATGCATAATCTTCACATTTAATATGAATAACATATTAGTTTACATTCTGATATCCGTACTCTGTCCTATGTTTGTCTGGTTGATTGCTTTAAGCAAAATAATTACTTTTTATACATGAGGGAATTAATTTCTGTAAAACTCTCCTTGAGGAGTCAAGTTTTATGGTTCTGCTCATACTGTCATTCTCACTATTCCATTTCCTTAATCCTCTGGATTGTGTCTCTTTTTCATATTGCAGCTAACTTGACAGTGATTGTGATCCTATCAAGAGGAAGGTGCGGACTCTCCAGATGCATCACTTACTACCTCGTATCCATGGCACTGACAGACCTGCTGGTCATTATTACAGCTGTAATATTGAACCGTATTGTTGGCATTTACTTTCTGTTCAGTGTCCTGTATGTCACCCCTGTTTGTAGTGTCAATTTTGTGCTAATGTCTGGAAGTAGGGATTGTTCTGTCTGGGCAACTGTCATATTCACTATTGATCGTTTTGTAGCCATTTCTTGCCCAAAATTGAAGACAAGATATTGCACAGAGAAAGTAGCAGCTGTGGTTATAGGGGCAGTTTGTGGCATGAGCTGTATCAAAAATACATTCTGGTATTTCACTTACGAACCATTGTATACAATCGGTAATGTACCATGGCATTGCAAAATTAAGTCTATATTTTATACATCGGCTGCATGGGCTGCATATGATTGGATTGATTGCATTTCAACCCCTTGTCTCCCATTCGTTTTGATCTTCCTGCTCAATGCTGTGACTGTCAGACAAATTCTAAAGGCCATTCAAACTCGCAAAAGACTCCAAGTTGGCAAACAGACAGAAAATCAGAATGACACGGAGGTAAGGAACCGGAGAAAGTCCATCATCCTG
>NW_025213878.1:35807-37000 GCF_004010195.1 Chiloscyllium plagiosum | reverse complement strand
CTTTCCATCTTATCACTTGTGACATCAGATATGAGAGTTGTTACTCCGCTCCAGATGAAGGCAAGCTTCGAATTCTGTTTCTGCTGAAGGTTTCTTGCTTATCACTGTGAAAACCGACAGGAAATGTTGAATCGACAGCAAAACACTGAGGATGCTGGAGATCTGAAGTAAAAAGTGCTGGACAAACAACTGGACCTTCTGCTTCTATGGAGAGAGGAGCAGTGTTGATATATCTCTTAATGCTTGTGTTCCAGTCTTTGCCCTGCTGCATTGTGCCAGTGATGCCATTTGCAAATTGGAAGAACAGCACCTCACTTCTGCTGAGGGACTATACAGCCTCAAATATAGGGATTGCTGGAAAAGCTCAGCATCTGTGCTGTTCTGAGGAAAGGTCACTCAACCTGAAGCGTTAACTCTTATTTCTCTGCAAGATGCTGTCAGACCTGCTGAGTTTTTCCAGCGATCTCTATTTTTCTTTCTGATTTACAGCAACCGCAGTCCTTTCAACTTTACAACCTTCTGGATTCAACGATGATTTCAACTACTTCAGACATGAACTCTGTCTTCCTGTTTTGATCTCCCTACTCCCAACCGCCATGACTGTATCTTGTTTAATTCTTCAGCAGCATGAAAACATTTCCACTTCACCTGTTCCAAACAAGTCACATTAGACTAAACATGCCAATGTTGTTTCTCTCTCCACAGATACTGCCTGACCTGGAATATCTCAAAATAAAGAAACAACAATTTGGAAACTGGTGCCTCAAACATGGGTGGAAAGAGTAAACTCAGTCCACTGCATTTGTGTATTCTTACTTCAAATACTATACAGAAGCATTTAGAATGTTCTTGCCTTGTTTATGCCTACGTTTTCCCACACATCAAGTCTCTTGTCAAAGAGGAGTTGCTATAGGTTTCTTAGCATCTTGTCGCTTGCAGTCAATGACTCTAATGGGAGTGATGTCTCACTGCATGGTTAACTACATAGTTCAGCAACAATCATCCTAATAACTTTTACCAAAATCGGTAATTGAGAAAAAGAACTTGATGAAGTGAATTCTGTTACTTTTGAGGGTTTCATTTGTGCTTCATTGAGAAGAACCACGCCGCATGTGTCTCCGCCCCCGCACCCAACACTGCCCCCGCACCCAACACTGCCCCCACTCCCAACTCTGCCCCCATGCCCAGCTCCA
>NW_025213878.1:31454-35077 GCF_004010195.1 Chiloscyllium plagiosum | reverse complement strand
ACCAGTACCCTTCCACTGACACCCTCCTTCGACTGACTGAACTGGTCCTCACTCTGAACAACTTCTCTTTCCAATCCTCCCACTTCCTCCAAGCCAAAGGAGTAGCCATGGGCACCCGCATGGTCCCCAGCTATGCCTGCCTCTTCGTAGGATATGTGGAACAGCCCATCTTCCGCAGCTACACTGGCACCACCCTCCACCTTTTCCTCCGCTACATCGGGTTTCCACCGGGTGCTCTGGTTTCCTCCCACAATCACAAAGATGTGCAGGTTAGGTGAATTGGCCATGCTAAATTGCCCGTAGTGTTAGGTGTATTAGTCAGGGCTAAACATAGGGGAATGGGTCTGGGTGGGTTGCTCTTCGAAGGGTCAGTGCGGCCTTGTTGGGCCAAAGGGCCTATTTCAACACTCTAGGGAATCTAATCTAATCTAATCATAACGCTTTCCATTCCTTCTTTTTTGCTATGAAATTAATTTCTTTGCCTCTTTAGAACTGAGCAGCTTTTTCTCGTACAGCATTTTGATTTGGTGAATACCCTGTAGTGATGTATGGGTATAATGAGGATGACACGAATATCTTTCTCCCTCAGCAGAATAGGAGCACACTGAATACAGAACTGATCTGCACAGCACTGGCACTAATGATTATGAGAGGGTGAGGTGACGCTGAATTAATAATCAGGAGACTTTTCAGAACTGAGAAGCTCAGCCTCCAACTGGATGATTTTCTATCCATTTCAAATCAGCACTCAGTGTTCACAATATCTGCAGACCTTCTGGTCGCTTAGCGTGAGGCTGTAGCTGTATCAGGAAGCTTCAGAAACACACAAAGCTGTCCGCTTCCAGAATGGGCCAAATATGGTAAAATCTGGTACAATGTGCACTGCAATAAAAACACGCACAGTACATAAAGGAAGTTCCTGTTTGAACCCAGAACATTAACTCTGCTTCTGTCTCTATGGATACTGCCAAACCTACTGAGTTTTTACACTATTGGAAACAACCAATGCTGGAGACCACAGCAGGTCAGACAACATCCGTGGAAAGAGAGCAAGCTAACACACATCTACAGTAATTTACTCTGACATTGAGTTTTTGCACGTTTATCAAAATGGCCTTTTGAAACAACATCTTATCCAAACCTCTGCTCTGCTTAATGTCTCGCTCACCAGTCCTATTCACCCATCATGCTCACCAATATACATTGGTTCCATATTCAGGGACAACTTTAACATTCTCATGGAATATCTAACATTGATTAATTCAATCACAGGCTCAGAGTGAGTAGTGTCAAAATTTACCAATTATATTAAAGGAGGCATAATAAATATTTGAGGGCTAAAAGAAAGAAACAAAATGGGGAAATGAAGTGGCAAATGGAATTAATGCAAGTTGACACATCTTTAAAAAATGAAAATAATCACACTGAAGCACATTAGTCATGTGGAAAGTTTTATGGTTGGACTTCACATAGATAAGATTTTCTTAAAAACAAATAAAGAATACTGGGCGTTGTGACAAGTGATATATAATAAAATCTTAAGATGCAATGCATGCTCTGTATAAAACTTTAACACCAGTTTCTTTGCTGTGCATTTTGGGCTCAGTTTAGGAAGGAAGTTGGTGTAAGTGATGGTACAGTCTAAATTCATTTAAGATCTTAAATGATATGAAGAAATTGAAAACTGGGTAAAAATAGCATTGTTTGATGAAAACAGTGGCAGAGTGGGGTGATCTTGTGCCCTTAACTACCAAGATGTGGAGATGCCAGTGTTGGACTGGGGTGGATAAAGGATAAAGTCACACGACACCAGGTTATAGTCCAACAGGTTTATTTGAAGTCACCTGATGAAGGAGCAGCACTCCGAAAGCTTGTGATTTCGAATATACCTGTTGAACTATAACCTGGTGTCATGTGAACTCTGACCTTAACTATCAAGGTATGGGACAGAGTAGATAGTATCAGTCAGTTTCATAATCCATTAAAAGAGTGGTTTTGATTAAGGAGACTTTAAGTGAGGATTGCAGATGCTGGAGATCAGAGTCGAGAGTGTGGTGCTGGCAAAGCACAGCAGGTCAGGTTGCATCCAAGGAGCAGGAGAATCGACGTTTTGGGCAGAAGCCCTTCATCAGGATGAAGGGCTGAGGAAGGGCTAGTGCCTGAAACGTCGATTCTCCTGCTCCTTGGACACTGTCTGACCTGCTGTGCTGTGCCAGCACCACACTCTTGACTTTTATTTAATATTAAAGAAAGAATGTAGGTCAGACAATTGAGAAATATTTCTTACACAGAATTGCGAATCTGTAGAATGTATTACTGCTATTTAGAATATAGAATCACGACAATGGCTTTTCTATTATAAAAATAAAATACTACAGATGCTGGAAATATGAAATAAAGCGACTGTATTTGGGAAATTGGAGAATTTGTAGAGGGGATGGGAGAAGGATCTCCTAGAATCCTTTAAATTCTAAAAGGACAAGACAGGGTAAACAGGAAGGATATTTCTGATGACTGGAGAGTCCAGAACCAGGCATCACAGTCGAAGGATTATGGGGTAAACCATTTGGGACTGAAACAAGGAGAAATAAAACAAAGAACAAAGAAAATTACAGCACAGGAACAGGCTCATTGGCCCTCTAAACCTGCGCTGATCCACATCCTCTACCTAAACCTGTGCCTATTTTCTAAGGATTTGTATCCCTTTGCCCTTTCTAGACACATCTTAAATGACGCTGTCGTGCCCGCCTCCACCACCTCCGCTGGCAACACGTTCCAGGCACCCACCACCTTCTGCATAGAGACCTTTCCACGCATATCTCCCCTAAACTTTTCCCCTCTCACTTTGAACTCATGATCCCTAGTAATTCAGTCCCCCACTGTGGGAAAAAGCTTCTTGCTATCCACCCTGTCTATACCTTTCATGATTTTGTAGACCTCAATCAGGTCCCCCCCCTCAACCTTCGACTTTCTAATGAAAATAAACCTCTCTTCATAGTTAGTGCCCTCCAGACCAGGCAACATCCTGGGGAACCTACTCTGCACCCTCTCCAAAGTATCCACATTCTTTTCGTAATGTGATGACCAGAACTGTATGCAGTATTCCAAATGTGGCCAAACCAAAGTCTTATACAACTGTAATATGAACTGCCAACTCTTGTACTCAATACCCTGTCCAATGAAGGAAAGCATGCCATATGCCGCCTTGACCACTCTATTGACCTGCATTGCCACCTTCAGAAGAGAAAGTGAGGTCTGCAGATGCTGGAGATCAGAGTTGAAAATGTGTTGCTGGAAAAGCGCAGCAGGTCAGGCAGCATCCAGGGAACAGGAGAATCGACGTTTCGGGCATAAGCCCTTCTTCAGGAATGAGGAAAGTTTGTCCAGCAGGCTAAGATAAAAGGTAGGGAGGAGGGACTTGGGGGAGGGGCGTCGGAAATGTGATAAGTGGAAAGAGGTCAAAGTGAGGGTGATAGGTCAGACTGGGGGGGGGGCGGAGAGGTCGGGAAGAAGATTGCAGGTTAGGAAGGCAGTGCTGAGTTCGATGGATTTGACTGAGACAAGGTGGGGAGAGGGGAAATGAGGAAACATTGGGAAATCCGAGTTCATCCCTTGTGGTTAGA
>NW_025213878.1:30407-31444 GCF_004010195.1 Chiloscyllium plagiosum | reverse complement strand
CCTCTCCCCCCCCCTCGTCCCCCGCTCCCCCCCACCCCTGCGTCCCCCCCAGTCCCTCGTGCTCACGGCACACTCTGACACACTCTCTGCCCAGTCCAGGCAATGGACAAGTCTAACTCCTCAGCGCCATCACTGAATGGTCCTGTGTTTCAGAACACTGCCTGTGTGTGTTTTGCGTGTGCGTGTGTGCGTTAGTGTTCATATATGTTTGGGCGTGTGTGTATGTGTTTATATATGTGTGTGAGTGTATTCCTGTTCGATGTCCATGTGTTGGCGAGAGTGGGCAGAGGTAGACAGGGTGTGGTTCTGTGTGCCAGTGGGCACTGTGGTCCTCTCGCCCTGTACCCTCTCAGCCTTTCGGTACCCGGTGGTCAGATCACCACACGTGGCCCATGCCGGTGTCTCGATTGGCGTGGCCCTGGGTAACCGGGCAGAGGCGCCCCCCCCCGCTTTGACCCCTGACCTCTGACCGGCCACTGTCTCCTGCAGGGAGCTGCTGCTGGACGAACCCTACTTCAACGTTCCGTCTGTCATCGACGAGCTCAGCAGTAAGAGGGTGCTGACCACCGAGCTGGTCCCCGGCTTCCCCCTCGATAAAGCCGAGGCACTGGATCAAGAGACCAGGAATGAGGTAAAGGAAGATCCCGCAAAGGCGATACAGCGCAGCTGCACCTTGTGGCTGTACAGGACATTGAATTGATTGTCCCGTGTACAGAGACACAGGGAAAAGCTTCGTCTTGCGAGCGATCCAGGCAGATCATGGAGTTAAGTCGCATAGATCGTAGACACAGACCTTGGTTAGGCCACTGTTGGAATATTGCGTGCAATTCCGGTCTCCTTCCTATCGGAAAGATGTTGTGAAACCTGAAAGGGCTCAGAAAAGATTTACAAGGGTGTTGCCAGGGTTGGAGGGTTTGAGCTACAGGGAGAGGCTGAACAGGCTGGGACTGTTTTCCCTGGAGCGTCGGAGGCTGAGGGGTGACCTTATAGAGGTTTATAAAATCATGAGGGGGCATGGATAGGGTAAATAGATAAAG
>NW_025213878.1:27922-29596 GCF_004010195.1 Chiloscyllium plagiosum | reverse complement strand
AACTCTCGCTTCTCAGTAAGGCTAGATCTTTCACCCCAGGGACCAGGCTCCTCTGCTCTGCAACCCCAGTAGATCCCTTTGATATTCCAGGAGATCAAAACTCTCGACGCCAGGCCCGGACGGGGGTTTCACCAGTGCTCCTATGCAGTGGTAGCGATGGATCCCTCCGGTTAGACTCTGGCAGTAAAGACAGTGACACCTCTGGCCCCCCCCCCGCCCCCCCCTTGAGGGAGGGGAAGGATGGTGGTGGCTTTGGAGGGTTCCCAGGACCATACCTAGATCGGACTTCACGAGCTACAGGGAGAGGTTGGACCAACCTAGATTGTTTTCTCCGTTAGAAGCCTCCAAGACTATGAGAGAACACGGAACATTCCAGCACAGTACAGGCCCTTCGGCCTTTGATTGTTGCGCCAACCTGTGGAACCATCTAACCTGTGCTATTCCATTATCGTCCACATGCCCACCCACTGACCATTTAAATGCCCTTAAAGTTGGCGAGTCTGCTACTGGTGCTGGCAGTGCGTTCCACGCCCCTCCTACTCTCTGAGTAAAGAAACTACCTCTGACATCTGTCCGATATCTGTCACCCCTCAATTTAAAGCTCTGTCCCCTCGTGCTAGCCATCACCATCTGAGGAAAAAGGCTCTCCCTGTCCACCCGATCTAACCCTCTAATTCTTTTATTTGTCTCAATTAAGTCACCTCTCAACCTTCTCTCTAACGAAAACAGCCTCAAGCCCCTCAGCCTTTCCTCATTAGGCCTGCCCAGGCAGCATCCTAGTAAAAATTCCTCTGAACCCTTTCCAAGGCTTCCACATCCTTCCTATAAACGCGTTGACCAGAACTGGACGCAAAACTCCAAGTGCGGCCGCACCAGAGTTTTGTACAGCTGCAGCGTGACCTCATGGCTCCGAAACTCAATCCCTCTCCCAGTAAAAGCTAACACACCACACGCCTTCTTAACATCCCTGTCAACCCTGGGTGGCAACTTTCAGGGGTGGGAGGTATGGAAATGGTGGACAGTCTGTCCCTGGGGTTGGAAATGTCAAATACTAAAAGGGGGGGGCGAGGGTTTAAGATGGGGGGGGGAAGGTTTAAAGGAGATGTGTGAGGAAAAATGGGTGGTATGTGACTGGAATGTGCTGCCAGGGGTAATAACCACCTGTAAGAGGTTTTTAGACAGAGATGTGAACAGGCAGGGAACAGAGGGAAGTGCTGCAGATGGGATTTGTTTTAGATTTGCATCATGGTTGGCACAGACTCGATGTGGTTGGACGTTCTAATACAATTTTCTCGTCAATCACTTGCCATACCCATGGCCTTAGTTCCTGTCATTGGGGTATCCCATACCACCATATGCTACTGACATTTCCACCACCTACAAACCCACCAGTTCCCTCACCACCCCTTTCCGTGTTCCGTAAAGACCATTCCCTCCGTGACTACCTGGTCAGGTCCACGTCCCCCCTATAGCCCACCCTCCCATCCTGGCACTTTCCCCTGCCACCGCAGGAACTGTAAAACCTGCGCCCACACCTCCTCCCCCACCTCTATCCAAGGCCCCAAAGGAGCCTTCCACATCCATCAAAGTTTTACCTGCACATCCACTAATATCATTTATTGTATCCGTTGCTCCCAATGCGGTCTCCTCTACATTGGGGAGACTGGGCACCTC
>NW_025213878.1:14316-27317 GCF_004010195.1 Chiloscyllium plagiosum | reverse complement strand
CCACCCCCCCCCACTCCCGTTTATCTCCCCACTCCCGAGGCTCCCTGCCTAGTGAAGGGCTTTTGCCTGAAGCGTTGATTTTCCTGCTGTGCTTTTCCAGCACCCACGCTCTCTCAACCACGGCTTCCCACAGTCTGTCGCGCTCCATTTAAACCGAGTTCCTGCGTTTCGTGCTGAAGTTCATGTTGTACTGTTATTTTTTTTTTGGTCAACTCGTTCGAGAGCCCTTGGTCTTTCAGAGCGGTGTGTTTAACCTGTCCCTGTCTCTGTACAGATTTGTGCCAACATCCTGAGGCTGTGCTTGCGAGAGCTGTTTGAGTTTAGGTACATGCAGACTGACCCCAATTGGTCCAATTTCTTCTTTGACCCACACAGTCGGAAGGTATGTACCGTGCTGATCAGCCCAGTGCCATCTGAAGGGTGGGTAGTGTGCTGCAGGGTCTTCGAAGACTTGTTGTTCATCACTGGCACCGTTAGATGTTTCCCTCCCTCTAGGACCCCTGTTAAAGAGGGAGTCTCTCCCTCAGGGACCACTGTTAAAGAGGGAGTCTCTCCCTCGGGGATCCCTGTTAAAGAGAGAATCTCTCTCTCCCTCGGGGACCCCTGTTAAAGAGGGAGTCTCTCCCTCAGGGACCCCTGTTAAAGAGAGAATCTCTCTCTCCCTCGGGGACCCCTGTTAAAGAGGGAGTCTCTCCCTCGGGGACTCCTGTTAAAGAGGGTGTCTCTCTCTCGGGGACCCCTGTTAAAGAGGGTGTCTCTCCCTCGGGGACCCCTGTTAAAGAGGGAGTGTCTCCCTCGGGGACCCCTATTAAAGAGGGAGTCTCTCTCTCGGGGACCTCTGTTAAAGGGGGAGTCTCTCCCTCGGGGACTCCTGTTAAAGAGGGAGTCTCTCTCTCGGGGACCCCTGTTAAAGAGAGAGTCTCTCCCTCGGGAACCCCTGTTAAAGAGGGTGTCTCTCCCTCGGGGACCCCTGTTAAAGAGGGAGTGTCTCCCTCGGGGACCCCTATTAAAGAGGGAGTCTCTCTCTCAGGGACCACTGTTAAAGAGGGAGTCTCTCCCTTGGGACCCCTATTAAAGAGGGAGTCTCTCCCACGGGAACCCTCTGGGACCCCTGTTAAAGAGGGAGTCTCTCCCTCAGGGAACCCAGTTAAAGAGGGGGTCTCTCCGTCTGGGACCCCTGTTAAAGAGGGAGTCTCTCCCTCAGGGAACCCAGTTAAAGAGGGGGTCTCTCCGTCTGGGACCCCTGTTAAAGAGGGAGTCTCTCCCTCAGGGAACCCAGTTAAAGAGGGGGTCTCTCCGTCTGGGACCCCTGTTAAAGAGGGAGTCTCTCCCTCAGGGAACCCAGTTAAAGAGGGGGTCTCTCCGTCTGGGACTTCTGTTAAAGAGGGAGTCTCTCCCTCAGGGACCCCTGTTAAAGAGGGAGTCTCTCCCTCAGGCACCCCTGTTAAAGAGGGAGTCTCTCCCTCAGGCACCCCTGTTAAAGAGGGAGTCTCTCCCTCAGGCACCCCTGTTAAAGAGGGAGTCTCTCCCTCAGGCACCCCTGTTAAAGAGGGAGTCTCTCCCTCAGGGACCCCTGTTATAGAGGAAGTCTCTCCCTCGGGGACCCCTGTTAAAGAGGGAATCTCTCCCTCAGGGACCCCTGTTAAAGAGGGAGTCTCTCCCTCGGGGACCCCTGTTAAAGAGGTAGTCTCTCCCTCGGGGACCCCTGTTATAGAGGGAGTCTCTCCCTCGGGGACCCCTGTTAAAGAGGGAGTCTCTCCCTCAGGCACCCCTGTTAAAGAGGGAGTCTCTCCCTCGGGAACCCCTGTTAAAGAGGGTGTCTCTCCCTCGGGAACCCCTGTTAAAGAGGGAGTCTCTCTCTCAGGGACCAATGTTAAAGAGGGAGTCTCTCCCTTGGGACCCCTATTAAAGAGGGAGTCTCTCCCACGGGAACCCCTGTTAAAGAGGGTGTCTCTCCCTCAGGGACCCCTTCTATAGAGGGAGCCTCTCCCTCAGGGACCCCTGTTAAAGAGGGAGTCTCTCCCTCAGGCACCTCTGTTAAAGAGGGAGTCTCTCCCTCAGGCACCCCTGTTAAAGAGGGTGTCTCTACCTCGGGGACCCCTGTTAAAGAGCGAGTCTCTCCCTCAGGGACTTCTGTTAAAGAGGGAGTCTCTCCCTCGGGACCCCTGTTAAAGAGGGTGTCTCTCCCTCGGGGACCTCTGTTAAAGAGGGTGTCTCTCCCTCGGGGACCTCTGTTAAAGAGGGAGTCTCTCCCTCAGGGACTTCTGTGAAAGAGGGAGTCTCTCCCTCAGGGACCCCTGTTAAAGAGGGAGTCTCTCTCTCGGGGACCTCTGTTAAAGAGGGAGTCTCTCCCTCAGGGACTTCTGTTAAAGAGGGAGTCTCTCCCTCAGGGACCCCTGTTAAAGAGGGAGTCTCTCCCTCAGGGACCCCTGTTAAAGAGGGAGTCTCTCCCTCAGGCACCCCTGTTAAAGAGGGAGTCTCTCCCTCAGGCACCTCTGTTAAAGGGGGAGTCTCTCCCTCAGGCACCCCTGCCTCTCCCTCAGGGACCCCAGTTAAAGAGGGAGCCTCTCCCTCAGGGACCCCAGTTAAAGAGGGAGCCTCTCCCTCAGGGACCCCAGTTAAAGAGGGAGCCTCTCCCTCAGGGACCCCAGTTAAAGAGGGAGCCTCTCCCTCAGGGACCCCAGTTAAAGAGGGAGCCTCTCCCTCAGGGACCCCAGTTAAAGAGGGAGCCTCTCCCTCAGGGACCCCAGTTAAAGAGGGAGCCTCTCCCTCAGGGACCCCAGTTAAAGAGGGAGCCTCTCCCTCAGGGACCCCAGTTAAAGAGGGAGCCTCTCCCTCAGGGACCCCAGTTAAAGAGGGAGCCTCTCCCTCAGGGACCCCAGTTAAAGAGGGAGCCTCTCCCTCAGGGACCCCAGTTAAAGAGGGAGCCTCTCCCTCAGGGACCCCAGTTAAAGAGGGAGCCTCTCCCTCAGGGACCCCAGTTAAAGAGGGAGCCTCTCCCTCAGGGACCCCAGTTAAAGAGGGAGCCTCTCCCTCAGGGACCCCAGTTAAAGAGGGAGCCTCTCCCTCAGGCACCCCTGTTAAAGAGGGAGCCTCTCCCTCAGGCACCCCTGTTAAAGAGGGAGCCTCTCCCTCAGGCACCCCTGTTAAAGAGGGAGCCTCTCCCTCAGGCACCCCTGTTAAAGAGGGAGCCTCTCCCTCAGGCACCCCTGTTAAAGAGGGAGCCTCTCCCTCAGGCACCCCTGTTAAAGAGGGAGCCTCTCCCTCAGGCACCCCTGTTAAAGAGGGAGCCTCTCCCTCAGGCACCCCTGTTAAAGAGGGAGCCTCTCCCTCAGGCACCCCTGTTAAAGAGGGAGCCTCTCCCTCAGGCACCCCTGTTAAAGAGGGAGCCTCTCCCTCAGGCACCCCTGTTAAAGAGGGAGCCTCTCCCTCAGGCACCCCTGTTAAAGAGGGAGCCTCTCCCTCAGGCACCCCTGTTAAAGAGGGAGCCTCTCCCTCGGGGACCCCTGTTAAAGAGGGAGCCTCTCCCTCGGGGACCCCTGTTAAAGAGGGAGCCTATCCCTCAGGGACCCCTGTTAAAGAGGGTGTCTCTCCCTCAGGGACCCCTGTTAAAGAGGGAGCCTCTCCCTCAGGGACCCCAGTTAAAGAGGGAGCCTCTCCCTCAGGGACCCCTGTTAAAGAGGGAGTCTCTCCCTTGGGGACCCCTGTTATAGAGGGAGCCTATCCCTCAGGGACCCCTGTTAAAGAGGGTGTCTCTCCCTCAGGGACCCCTGTTAAAGAGAGTGTCTCTCCCTCAGGCACCCCTGTTAAAGAGGGAGCCTCTCCCTCAGGCACCCCTGTTAAAGAGGGAGTCTCTCCCTCGGGGACCCCTGTTATAGAGGGAGCCTATCCCTCAGGGACCCCTGTTAAAGAGGGTGTCTCTCTCTCTCAGGGACCCCTGTTAAAGAGGGAGTCTCTCCCTCAGGGACCCCTGTCAAAGAGGGAGTCTCTCCCTCAGGGACCCCTGTTAAAGAGGGAGTCTCTCCCTCGGGGACCCCTATTAAAGAGGGAGCCTCTCCCTCAGGGACCCCTGTTAAAGAGGGTGTCTCTCTCTCAGGGACTCCTGTTAAAGAGGGAGTCTCTCCCTCGGGGACCCCTATTAAAGAGGGAGCCTCTCCCTCAGGTACCCCTGTTAAAGAGGGAGCCTCTCCCTCAGCGACCCCCGTTCTTTATCTCAGGAAAGCTCCCTATCGGTGGGGTTGAGGCCGTAGCAGCTGGGGGCATCTCTGAGGACTGGGGTTATGAAGCTGCCTATAACAGTAACTCCCTCCGGCTGCTGAGTCGCGTCAGATGGACAGAGTGAGAGTGGGTATGAGCCTTCCGTGAAAATCGATGATACTATGGTTTGCTCTGTGTCTGATGTCTCAAGGTTTCCCTGCTGGACTTCGGAGCGACTCGGGAGTTTGACAGCTCATTTACAGATGAGTACATTGAGGTATGGACTCCATCTATTGGCCGAAATCCATCGGCACGGTAACGGCCACAGCAGCCGGCGCAAAATTATGAACCTTGTATTGGTCTGTAAACCCTCACTATCAGAGGGATGGCCACAAATGGCTCTTGGATGGTTGGAATCCATGACAAATGTCACCTTGTAATTGGACAGCACAATATGAACCATCCTGAGTGTGCTGACAATAAGGAAAACACCCATTCAGTGAGGACAGTGTAGAGGGAGCTTTACTCTGTATCTAAACCCGTGTTGTCCCTGTCCTGGGGAGTGTTTGATGGGGGGACAGTGTAGAGGGAGCTTTACTCTGTATCTAACCCCGTGCTGTCCCTGTCCTGGGGAGTGTTTGATGGGGGGGAACAGTGTAGAGGAAGCTTTACTATGTATCGAACCCCGTGCTGTCCCTGTCCTGGGGAGTGTTTGATGGGGGGACAGTGTAGAGGAAGCTTTACTCTGTATCTAACCACGTGCTGTCCCTGTCCTGGGGAGTGTTTGATGGGGGACAGTGTAGAGGGAGCTTTACTTCCAGGTGAAGTGGGAGTGGGTTTGGATGTTGGTTCTGTCGGAGGTGGAGCTGATTCCTGACCAGCCAAGGATTTCTCGGTTATTTGTCCAGGTTATCCGATCGGCAGCAGAGCGCGACAGAGAGACTGTCCTGAACAAATCCATTCGGCTGAAGTTCCTGACCGGCTTGGAAACAAAGGTGAGGCGTGAAAGTGGGAGAACCAGGCCTAGAGCTGAATCCGGAGTGAACCCAGTATGGCTCCCTTCCCACTCCGGATCAGACCTTGCTCGGGGGCGGAGTCGGACTGGGATCTGGTCTGTTTTGCGTCGGTGAATGGTGGACTCTTGAGTGGGGGCATGGGCATCACGGTAGCTCAGTGGTTAGCACCGCTGCCTCACAGCGCCAGGGACCCGGGTTCAATCCCACCCTCGGGTGACTGTGTGGGGTTTGCACGTTCTCCCCCCAGTGTCGGTGTGGGGTTTCCTCCGGGTGCTCCAGTTTCCTCCCACAGTCCAAAGATGTGCAGGTTAGGGTGGATTGGCCATGCTAAATTGTCCCATAGTGTCCAGGGGTGTGCAGGTTAGGGTGGATTGGCCGTGCTAAACTGTCCCATAGTGTCCAGGGGTGTGCAGGTTAGGGTGGATTGGCAGTGCTAAACTGTCCCATAGTGTCCAGGGATGTGCAGGTTAGGGTGGATTGGCCATGCTAAATTGTCCCATAGTGCCCAGGGATGTGCAGGTTAGGGTGGATTGGCTGTGCTAAATTGTCCCATAGTGCCCAGGGATGTGCAGGTTAGGGTGGATTGGCTGTGCTAAATTGGATTGGCCATGCTAAATTGTTCCATAGTGTCCAGGGATGTGCAGGTTATGGTGGATTGGCCATGCTAAATTGTCCCATAATGCCCAGGGATGTGCAGGTTATGGTGGATTGGCCATGCTAAATTGTCCCATTGTGTCCAGGGATGTGCTGGTTTGGGTGGATTGGACGTGCTAAATTGCCCCATAGTGCTCAGGGATGTGCATGTTAGGGTGGATTGGCCGTGCTAAATTGTCCCATAGTGCCCAGGGATGTGCAGGTTAGGGTGGATTGGCCGTGCTAAATTGTCCCATAGTGCCCAGGGATGTGCAGGTTTGGCTGGATTGGCCATGCTAAATTGTCCCATAGTGTCTAGGGCTGTGCAGGTTAGGGTGGATTGGCCGTGCTGAATTGTCCCACAGTGTCCCGGGATGTACAGGTTAGGGTGGATTGGCCGTGCTAAATTGTCCCATAGTGCCCAGGGATGTGCAGGTTTGGCTGGATTGGCCATGCTAAATTGTCCCATAGTGTCTAGGGCTGTGCAGGTTAGGGTGGATTGGCCGTGCTAAATTGTCCCACAGTGTCCCGGGATGTACAGGTTAGGGTGGATTGGCCGTGCTAAATTGTCCCATAGTGTCCAGGGATGTGCAGGTTAGGGTGGATTGGCTATGGGGGCAATGTAGAGTCATCGGGCAGGGGGAATGGGTCTGGGGGGTTACTCTTCGGAGGGTCGGTATTTAATTGTTGGGCCGAAGGGCCTGTTTCCACACTATCGGGATTCTATGCTTCTTGAGCCTGAGTCGGGTATTGGGTGGAACAGATGGGTGGGGTGGACCAATCGGAGCTCAGTATTGTCCCCTGACCTGTCTCCTGGTGGACATCTCCCAACAGGTCATGCGGGAGGCCCACGTCGAGGCGGTGATGATCCTGGGTGAGGCGTTCTCCTCCTCGCTGCCGTTTGACTTTGGCTGCCAGACCACCACACAACGCATCCATGACATCCTTCCCATCATGCTTCGCCACCGCCTCACTCCGCCCCCCGAGGAGACCTACTCGCTTCACCGCAAGATGGCGGGCACCTTCCTGATCTGCTCGAGGCTGAAGGCTAAGCTTCCCTGCCAACCCATGTTTGAGGAGGCCTACGACCAGTACTGGAGCAGGTCCTGTGGGCGGCGGGAGGTTGGAGGTTAACCGGGAGGTGGGTCAACGAGTGCCCAACGCCACCTCCCCTCCAAACGCGGCTCTGTCCCAATCCCTGTGACGCTCTGTCCCACTCCCCCCATCTGACTCCCCCACCCCTTGACCTCCCATCGCAGACCCACCTGGACTGTGCTGCCTTGATGTGGGGTCATGCCAAGGGTTCCATCGTTTTTGCGAAAGGGCATTGCATCCCTTAATCCATGCTGTCCCCCAACCTCCCCACCCGATGCCATTTGTTGCCTGCGGGTTGGGCATATGTGCGTTGGCAAGGGTGTGAGGGGTGAACGACACGCAGTGACGCTCTGTGTCATGCCTCTCGTATTTCGGTTACCCACACACAGTCCCATGTCCGATCGGCACACCTCGCAGATATCGGCAATGGGAGCCAGGGTGATCCATTGGGAAAGAGTACAATGGGAGGGGTTTAGGTCCATTGGGATTATGTACAATGGGAGGGATTGGGAAAAGGGTTTGGATCCATTGGGATTATGTACAATGGGAGGGATTGGGAAAAGGGTTTGGATCCATTGGGATTGTGTACAATGGAAGGGAATGGGAAAAGGGTTTGGGTCCATTGGGATTGTGTATAGTGGGAGGAAGTGGGAAGAGGGTTAGGTCCATTGGAGTTGTATACAATGGGAATAAATGGGAAGGGGTTTGGGTCCACTGGGATAGAGTATAATGGGAGGGAATGGGAAGGGGTTTGGGTCCATTGCGATTGTGTACAATGGGAGGGAACGGGAAAGGGTATGTTCCTGTTAGGTCTCTCTCTGCCCTGGCCCTGTCTCGCTTGTGCAGCTGCGTTAGTGTCTATTGGCGCCTGCGGGGACGTTCTGGTTTGGGGGGGAAAAGTTATCGGTTTTGGGGAACTTGTCAAACCCCTGAGCGTCGTCTGAGTGAGGGGGCAATCAGAGAGAGAGAGAGAGACCCCTGATGTTTCCGTCTCCCAGGGGAGGACCCATCTGTGATCGCAGCCTCTGTCCTGACTACACAGTCAGGTCAAAGGTCAAACGTCTACACCTGGAGGATGCTGGGAAGGTGGCACTCCCTGCCTGAGAGAGTGGGAGAGCCACCGAACTCCCCCACCCCGCCAATCACGGAGAAGGATTTTGAAGCCGAGCGTTGAGAAGTGGGATTGTTGGGGTCAGAGCGGGGAAAGGGAGTGAATCCCAATCTTCGGACTTGCCCGTGCCCCACTCCCAAAACTGTGCCTCACGGCCCTGAGGGGGGCAGAATCAGCCTGACGCCCACATCAGGATACTTGGGGTGGGGGGGGGGGAATGTGTGGTCCGAGACCCTCCCTCCTGAGCCAGCACCCTTTTAGACCCTCCCACCCCACCCCACCCCAGTAATGACCATCTGCAATGATATCGATATCTTTGGGGGGGGGGGAATGGTGCTTCAAGTAAACAAGGGGAGTGGGAGTCGGTGCGGCCTGTCCGGCGAGGTCTCCCAGCACACTGCGAGGTTGGGTGTGAAGTTTTGAATCCCCTGGCTGAGATGGAGGGGCGCTACCAGCGTGCAGGTCCGGAGCCGTGCGCAGGGAGATCGAGCGATGGGTGAATCACTTCACCCCCGCCGCCCACCCAGGTCCGTTCCACTCGGTGAGGTTTATAATTTACGCCAACCGGGGACCGAACTAGCGATGGCCAATCTGAGGCACACCCTTCGCAGCCTCCCTTCTACCCAAGGTCTACCACAGGGTCAATCGGGTTCATCATCTGACTGGGCCGTTGCATCGTCCTGTTGTAATAAATCACCATGAATCACCTTGATCTCTGTTTCTTTGTTGAGGAGGTGGTACTGAAACAACAATTTGAAACTTCATTACTTGAAGCAACCTTCAAGTTAACCCTTAGAATCCAACTTGCCTGTTACCCATGAATGATGAAATATAGCCACAATTCCAACAATTATTATGGAAGTGTCCACCTTGTACAATGTTGTTCTGCTACTGAATGCTTCTGCGATATTTTTTCTCTCCTCTTTCAAGTTTTTGGCTTGACATTATCAACAGGCTCTTTCATTCCCGCCCCCACCCCCACCCCCAGCATCGATTCAGCCTCCAGTCTGCTGCTGGCTTTCTTATCAGAAGCAGCTCCCAGGTTCCCTGTCACATTCAGGGTTAGCTGTCTCAGACTGCCTACAGTGTGGAAACAGGCCATTTGGCCCGACAAGTCTACACTGACCCTCGGAAGAGTTTCCCACCCTAACCCTATCCCCAACCCTATTACTCTACATTTATCTCTAACTGACATATCCCCTAAAAACTATGGCCAATCCACCCTAACCTGCACATCCCTGGGCACTATGGGCAATTTAGCACGGCCAATCCACCCTAACCTGCACACCCCTGGGCACTATGGGACAATTTAGCACGGCCAATCCACTCTAACCTGCACATCCCTGGGCACTATGGGACAATTTAGCACAGCCAATCCACCCTAACCTGCACATCCCTGGGCACTATGGGACAATTTAGCACAGCCAATCCACCCTAACCAGCACATCCCTGGGCAAGATGGGACAATTTAGCACAGCCAATCCACCCTAACCTGCACATCCCTGGGCACTATGGGACAATTTAGCACGGCCAATCCACCCTAACCTGCACATCCCTGGGCCCTATGGGACAATTTAGCACAGCCAATCCAGCCTAACCTGCACATCCCTGGGCCCTATGGGACAATTTAGCACGGCCAATCCACCCTAACCTGCACATCCCTGGACACTATGGGACAACTTATCACGGCCAATCCACCCTAACCTGCACATCCCTGGGCAATTTCCCAATCCATCTTTCGACTATGGGAGGAGACCGGAGCAAGCCCCACGCAGAATAAACAGACGTTTTCGGATTGCCATGCTGACACCGATCGACATTTGCCCCCAACGGGGCGGGGGATGGAGCTGTGTTGTGTATTTCACTGACACCACATCTGCCCCTGTGTAAACCTCTTTGTCCCCGAAGAGGTTGACTCACCCTTCGATCAGGTTTGTAAATGATACGCGGGTAGATGGAGAGCCAGCTACGATTGAGGAGACGGGGAGGCTGTAAAAGGATTTGGACAGGTTCGGAGAATGGGTAACAAAGTGGCAGATGGGGTACAACGTGGGAAATTGAGAGGCCAGGCACTTTGGTCGGAAGAATAGAGGCATGGACTATTTTCTAAAGGGGGAGAAAATTCTGAAGTCTGAAGTACAAAGAGACTTGGGAGTTCTAGTCCAGGATTCTCTCGAGATAAACTTACAGGTTGAGTCAGTAGTTAGGACAGCAAATGCAATGTTCTCATTTATCTTGGGAGGACTACAATATAACAAGCGGGATGTCCCTCTGAGGCTCTATAAGGCTCGGGTCAGACCACATTCGGAATATTGTGCGCTGTTGTGGGCCCCATACCACAGGAAGGGTGCACTGGCCCTTGGGACGGGTTCAGAGGAGGTTCAGGAGAATGGGCCCGGGAATGAAAATATGAGGAATGTTTGAGGACTCTGGGTTTATACTCGATGGGGTTTAGAAAGATGAGGGGGTGATCTGATTGAAACGTACAGAATTCCGAACAGCCTGGACAGAGTGGATATTGGGAAGATGTTTCATTGGTCGGAGAGACTAGGAGCTGAGGGCACGGCCTTAGGGTAAAGGGAAGACCCTTTGGAACGGAGATAAGGAGAAACCTGTTCAGCCAGCGAGTGGGGAATCCACTGTCACAGAAGGCTGTGGGGGCCAGGTCACTGAGTATATTTATAACAGAGATAGATAGGTTCTTGGTCGCTAAGGGGATCAAGGTGTACGGGGAAGAAGTGGGACTGTGGGATTGAAAAATTTATCAGTCAGGATCGAATGGCAGGGCGGGCTCGATGGGCCGAACGGCCTGATTGCTGCTCCCGGGTCCTTTGGTCTTCTGGTCAAGCTCAAACTGACCGGATGGTACTACCGCCTCATGCCGCCGGGGGGTGGGGGGAGGGTGGGGGAGGTCTTGCTGGGAGCCTTTTGAGGCGTTTGACCACCTCCTGAGGCACTACGCAAATGCAGGGGTGGGGGGCTAAGTGGATCGAACACTCCCCAGGCTCCTCCTTCAGGCTGAACCCCAGGAATCGGTTGTGGGACTCCGAGATGGGGGGTGGGGGTGGGGGAGGTTCCTTGCCTTTTCAGATAGAAAGCATTGGGGCCGAGAGCGTGGCGATTTTGGGTTTTTTTATTATTATCCTTTCCCGGTTCACGTCTTGAGCTGTGGGTCTTGCCTCTCCAATGTAAGGTAGACCCATCGGGGGTTGGGGGGGGGGGAGCTGATCTGACTGTCACCGCTGAACTAACGCTGAGCAGTCTGGAGTCCAAGATATCGGCGGTTTATCCAAGTGGGGATCAGCCGGAAGGGTCCCCAGTCCGCAGGGAGCGCCTTACGAGCGAAGGGCTAAACAGGTCGGGCCTCCACCCGTTGGCGTTTTAGAAGGATGGGAGGTGATCTCGTTGAGGGTCAATACCAACAGGACGTTTCCCCCCTCGTGAGGAGAGTCCGGGATCAGACGGCACGGTCTCGAAATGAGGGAGACGCCAATTTCGGACTCAGCTGAGGAGGAATCTCTGCTCTTGGATGGCTGTGAGTCTTTGGGAAGACTTGCCTCAGGGAGGGGTCGGGTAGGTTTTGGCGCTGATCGTTTGGCCCCACTGTTTCGGCGCTCATAACTTTGGCGCTGAGCTGTTTTGGCACCAAATCAGAATTTAAAAAAAAAAGTTTGGTTTGCTTAAAGACGAGAGGATGACTAACGACCCGATGTAGTTTTCTCAACTAGCAAGAGATGATAGTCAAAGCTGTAATGACCCGCTGTTGTTTCAAATCTCGTTTTGTAATCATTTTCTCATTTAACAATTGCTAATAGTCATCTACTGCCTTGGTGATACTTAAGCCCTTCTGTCTTCACATTGGAAAGCTGTAATACAATTCTCTTTCTATTTTCTTGTCGAGCCCAGACCAGAAATGGCTGAAAACATTCAAAGCAAAAGAGACACAAACCGAAATTTTCCCATGATGGTTATCTATATTTGTTTGATAAATGTAGCAAAATGTAGAATAATGAATAGGTTAAAAATAATGAATAAAAAGGAATTGGATTTATTTCTTAATAAAAATGAATTTCTTACTGACTCGACAAGACTTTTTTTTCTTTTTTTAATTTCTTTTTTGTTCTCTTTTCTTTAAGACTTTTTTTTTTAAAAGTTCTGAATTGGCGCCGAAACAGCTCAGCGCCAAAGTAATCCCATTCCGCCAGAGAGAGGGCAGAGTCCTCGTGTATGTCAAAGGCAGAGACAGAGAGATTCCTGAGCGATCGGGGAATCGCGGGGGCATGTTGGATCAGCCATTGAATGGGATAGGAGGCCCGAGGTGGGTGGGGGGGGCGGGGGGTGGTGGTGAACGGCCTACTCCGATGTCCGATGGGTTACCACGGAACCTTTGCTGAGCCACAACCCAAGTTGGGGCACGCAACGCAGCTCCCGGGCCTGTTGTGGGTGGGCAGTTTGCCGGTCACTCACCGTGGGTCCACGGCACGTGTTTCCAACGGCTAACTTAAGGTTCAAATCCGGCCATTCAAACAACTTTTAAAAACACAAACGGGAGGCCATAAGAATGCAGGAACGGAATGAGACCATTTGGCCCAAGTCTGCTCTACATTCGATCGTGGCTGATGTGTTTCTCAACGCCCATTCTCTCCCGTAACCTTTGACCCCCCCCTCCCCTCACCAATCAGGACCCCATCTCTCTCTGTCTCAGTGACCCGCCCTCCACAGCCCTCTGTGACAATGTGTACCATAGATTCCCACCCCCACCCCCTCCCAGGCTGGAGAGATTCCTCCCCATCTCAGTCCCTTCCCTCTGAGGCTGTGCTCTCAGGTCCGTGTCCCTCCTAAACATCTTCCCCACGCCCACTCTGCCCAGGTCCCTCAGTATTCTGGACGTTTCAATCAGCTCTCCCCCCCCCCCCCCCAATCCTTCTAAACGCCATCGAGTCCTCGCC